>NC_137978.1:12141455-12278955 GCF_963924665.1 Micromys minutus
GTAATATGATGTTGGCTATATGTTTGTCACATACACTCCTTATTATGTTGAACACTTTTCTGTTCTTTTTCATATCCCCTGAGTTTTTATCAGGAAGGGTGTTCCCTCCATTACTGACTGAAGATTAAGTTACATTAGTATTTACTAGTTGCTAAGTTATGAAATTATTACTAGTTACATAGTATGTGTCTATGTGTGTATAGTGTGTACAGTGTGTGTACTGTGTGTGTTCATCTATACAAATGTAAATTTCGGGTGATGAATGTGCTAAGGTTTATTTATATGTGTAGTCAGAAGACAACCAGAGTGTCAGGCATTACCTAACACCTTGTTTAAAGCAAGGTCTTTGTGTTGTCTTGACACTTATACGCCAGGCAAACAAGCTGCTGTCAGTTTCTTAGGATTCTTTGGTGGCTACCACACATCACCGTGTAGGAACGCAGGATTATGAACACTTTGCTATAATTTTATACTGGGTTCAGAAGAAGCAAACTTAGGCCTTCATTCTCGTGCAGCAAGCATTTTAAAACATCGAGTCATCTTACCAAGTAACTATTATTTTAATTTTCAATCATTACCAACACTTTATATGATGTAATTAGAGACAGCTCTCTTCTTTTTCACAGCTATATATAAAAAGTAGCTAATCAGTCTGTTTAGTATCCTGAAACAACTCCCATATAAAATACTGGGTCTGTGTACACTTTTGCCCAAGTAATCCTATAAAATCAGCTTATACAAGTCCTGCTCCCTTGGATTTTGTTTCTTTACTACAATCCTTTAATGTGTTTTCTCCTCTAATTTCATAAACTTGTTAATAAAATGGCTCCGGGGCAATGGGTTTACATTATGTTACAAATAATTTCTCAGTGCTTTACTATCTGAAGACTTCTTCTATGCTCTTCTGTGGAAAAGTAGATAGGACTCTTTGAATGTTATTTACATGAAGGGTTAAAATTTATAACTTCAGGGACCAGAGTGATCAATCAAGAGTAAAGTGCTTCTCAGAAAAGCAGGAGAACCTGAGTTTGATACTCAACATTAATATGAAATCCTGGCAGCATATGTAAGCAATTCCAGCACTGTGGAGCAAGAGACAAAAGGATACTTAGGACTTCAGTAGTCAGACAGTAAAATGGGTGAGCTCTAGTTTGTTTGAGAATATACATCAAAATAGTGTGGAAAGCAGCTCTAGAAGACACCTGGTGTTGAGTATACACAGAGAACCACACCACACACACACACACACACACACACAATTTCCAGCAATGTAAAAACAAACAAACAAACAAAAAACCCATCAAATTACAAATATTTAACAAGATCCCTTTTCTTCCAAGGAAAAACTATTCATTTTTCCTCACATTTCCAATTTTTTTACCACATCTTAAAGAGATTTAAGTACCAAAGTGTGGGTCTGTGGGCCTCATTAGTGGTCGAGATAAGTTGAAGCTCTGGGGACCCTAAAGGACAGTAGATAGCTTCCTAGTCTCCTGGGAGATCAGGCCCCTCTCATATAGCTACTGTCGCCCACAGCCCCCTGTAGAGATGTTTGAATCTCTTCATAGGTCATGCCCCAAGTCCTTCCTTCACAGGTGAGGATGTGACTTAATTTCAAGACAGACCAGTCACATAGAAGCAGAACCACACCCCCAAATATGTAGATGAGGTGTTCCCATGTTCTCTCAAGCCAAGCCAACAGGAAGTACCAGCTGCCAGACCCTGAACCATCCTAAAACTGTATATAAGAACCCTATTCAAAAGGAATAAAGGTGTGCTGGAATTACACCATCGTCTGACAGCTTCTGTCATAAGAGCTGTAACACTGCCGCTTGGGAAGTGATCTGCTCTCCCAGAATCACTGCCAGAAGCTCCCCTGTACCCCCAGCTGGAGTCTCCCACTGACAGCCTGGCTCCACATCCTGTGGCAGCGGCAGAAATGGAGCATCACCAGCAGAGAAGGCAGCAGAAGCCGCTCCCGGCCACTCCTGGTCCCTGCCCGTGTTCGGTCCTGAACCCATGCACCTAGCCAGACCAGAGATCTCCCTGTGAGGCCTCCAGAACACAGGCCTACTCCAAATTTTCACTTTCTTTAAAATATTCAATTAAAATGATTAAACAAAGGGGAAAAGAACTCAGTGAAAATATGCATTCATATACTCAAAATGTACTTATTAAACAGCCATACCAATTAAGTAGCAAAATATAATTCATATATTTAAAAATGTCTAATAAAATACACTTTAGATTTTAGATCGTGCTACTAGTTATATAATATATACAACTCTTTGTATAGCTGGTATAAGGTTTTAAATTTGGAGATTGCTATGTATTAGTAGGGTTTTGAATTAAATATTTTCCATGACTAAGTTACAATTTAAAAAATCAAGAGGTATAATATATGGAAGGCTAAGCATTATTTTGCTAAATTTTGTTTTAGTTATATGCTCACATTTATCCCTCTGTATGTAGTTTGGTATTTCAGAATCAATGACATACATGTTTAGAATGTACTATGTACATACTATGTATTATTCATTGTTGTAAATAACTGATTCATTGGGGATATTAAAGAAAACTTGTGAGGATGGGTCATGAAAACATGGAAGGAAAATATAAGCTGTAACTCAGTGGGCTCTGATTTATGTTCAGCCTCTCTCAAGATATCCAGGGTAAAGGCAGACTATCACCAATGCCTGGTACAAGACTCTACTCAGAGCACATACATCAGTGTGACCATGAAGGGTTAACCAGGTTCAAAGTATTGCTCAGTATTATTCACTACCAACATTTACCCATGGTGTGTTGTCATTCTGCCCTGTTCACTGTAAACACTATGGAGACCGAGACTGTTTCTTTTGAAGACAAATCATTTTAATTGGTGTGGGAAAACTTGGATGTTTCTATCGCATTCACTACATTTCATTCCCTAACTTATGACCGAAAAGGGAGAAACCAAATAGAAGTTTGTGGTTAACACATATGAGTGTTGATCAACATGATGAAAATCTTCATTTACTTAAAAGACCTGGTCCTTGGTCCCATTTTTGTCTTAAATTTAAAATTTACGGCCATACGTCGTGTTTAGAGAACAAGACAGAAGCACAGCATGAAGAGCTGGAGGATAATCAGTGTGTACTGTAAAACCGAAGTGTAACTTGCCAAGGTCACAGAGTGAGATTTTTATAAATTCAAATGATCAAAGACCACTGGAACTTTTGGTGTCTTATCTGAGCTCCCAGAAAAGCCACTAGAGGGCATGCTGATAATGGGAGGGCAAATCTAAAGATTCTCAGCACGAACAAGAGCCTTTTTGAATAAAACATGAATGAAAGTCAGGCTTTTTTTTTTTTTTATATTCAAAAAAGGACATATTTAAGTTGATATGTTTAATATCAATCTCTGATCACTTTAACATTGTTTTCTTCAAAGTATTTGTTTCCATATCAAGTTGGGGTTGCGATTGCAATTTTTAATTCAGAAGTAACAAAACTCTTAAGAGTGAGAATTGCATGAAAAATAGACAACAAGCTTTAAAAGACTGTTAAAAAGACAGCAAGTGATCATGACTAAATAAAAAAGGAGAATTAATGTTCTATTTACTTGGAGAACATATAACTTTTGTTAAATCCATACATGGATGAACCATAAAATATTGAAAATTATGAGAAACTTAATTTATTTTGGCCACTTAGCATTAGGACACACACATTATATTTTGAAACCATAATAAAATTAATGGTTATAGATACATATCTAAAACTTTCATCCTAATAAAAGTAATAAGGAACATGCCTTTAATAATCTGAGCACATGGAAGGCAGAGGCAGTTGCAGCTCTGAGGTCAGGGCCAGCTTGTCTACAAATTAGTTCCAGGGTAGCAGGAGAGCCAGGGCTATACAGGGAAACCCTGTCTTGAGAAACAAAAGTCAAAACAAAAACAAACAAGTGTACAAAGAAACAAAAGAACTTTTATGGGAATGGAATACAATGACCATTCCTATGAGACCAGAGACACAACTAGAGAAGGATATGGACTTATAATAAGACTATTATTTCTCTAACATGTCTTTATGTACTAAGATTCGGATTATCTCACACTTAACTCACCTGCTTTCTTTTGAAATTGTTGCAAGATCAGTTTTTAATGGGAACTGTCAGTCTTGCTAACCAGACAATGTCCCAATGAGTAACAAGGATCTAGGTCAGCAGTTAGATTCCATTTCCAGGAACTACAAAGCAACATTTGTAACAATGCACTAGAAATGGCCTTAAAGGGAGTATAGAATACAGGGTGATCAAGGATCAGAGCTTTCTGGCCAGGAAGAGGATGGACTCCAGCTCAACCATACCTGAGCAGGTAGGCCTGGAAGACTCAGTGCCCGAAAGTACCCTCAGCATTGTTGATAGCCATAAGAAAGTCTTTATTCCTTCCATCGAACAGTATTCAGTACACAGTAAATAGGAAAGGACAGGTAGAAATGACAATCACTGAGTTGTCAGAAAATACACTTAAACATGAGCAAACGAATAAACCAAATGACATGAATAGAAAACACGCTTGCACTCCACAGCACTCCATATTTGGTCTGGCATTCCTGTTAGCATACAAAGTGCCTGCCCTTTGTCATTGTACAGACTTCAGTTATTTTGTTTTATTTTTTTGGGATGCACAGTCTTTTCCATTAAATCATATTCTGATAGATAGCTCTGTTCTGACACCCTTTGTCTTATCCCTAGACAGACAACTTTTGCTGTGAGGTGACTGAGAGAAAAAAAAATCAAGTCAAAAACCTGTTAAAGCAGATAGTTCCTTCTGGCTTCTCCCATGAAACCTCTAAATCTCCAAGCGACAATAGGCACAGCCGACAGACCTTATCCGAGAAGTTTAAGAGGATTTTAGAAAAGATTTGGCTTTTGTTGGTTGTTTGTTGATATCTTTCATCTTTCAACCGGAAGATTTCAGAGCTTCTTGCTTTGACAATAGGGTTCATGACTGGTACACGGCGGTTTCATCTTTCTCCTTGGAATACCACTAAGGTATTATGGAGGTTGTCAGTTATGGTATATCTTTCCATAATAAGCACACATGCAAAATTACACGGAGTAAAGATATTATTTCTATTGTTACTACATATCACAAATTAAAGAATGGCTGGGAAGATAGTTTAGCATAAAATGTGCTTGCCCAAGAAACTTCAAGTCTAGAGTTCCAGTCTTCTGAGTTACACTCATACAAGTAGGTGTCATGGGGGCCTGCCTATGATCACCAGATTTGATAGACAGATACAGGCAATCCACAGAGCAAGTTGGTTACCTAGACTTACTGATTCTGTGATCTCTCAACTCAGTTTGAGGCCCTGCAGCAGGAAAGTAGAGAGTAAGGGAGAAAGATGCCTGACATGTACTTTTGGCCTCCAGATGCCCACTCACCCACCCACACAGACACATGTGCCATATACATATGAACATATGTATAAACTCACTGCCACGAACATGTGCCATAGACATGTGAACACACATACACCCATGCATGAACACCATTTACAAATACATATGCAAAAATAAATAGATATATGTGGTAATGATCATTTTTAAATCTGTATATTATGTTTGAATGACTGCATATTATTCATCTATATACAATATTTCATCCATTAAAAAACTGACATCTAAAGGAAAATTTTCATAGGAGATAATTCATGAGATTGTGATTCTGGTAATATATTCAATATGTTTTATCAATTAATTGAATGTAATATCTCAAAGAGCTAGTTCTCTTTACCTTGACTGTAGCTGATATAGTAGACATGTATTTTAAGTACTATAATTTTGCAATACACAAACTGTGCTGCCTTGAAAGACTAGGCTCATCTCTGTTATATGAATTGCTTACAGAAGACATTGAAATTAGTAGCCCCACTGTTTCAATAATTGGAAAGATAAAGACTAAATCATGTGTCTTTTTAGAATATATTAACCCTGCCAAACAAATTGCAGTATGTCTAGTAAAAATATACAGGAGAAAAAGTGAAGTCTAGTATGATGTAGTGCTAGCTTCTAATTTCTTTTCTATCCTGTGTGAATTCCACTTGTGGTTCATAACTTAGGTGTTTTTTCCAATTTTGTTTTTTATTTGAGTAACATGCCTATGTGCCACATCTCAGTCTTATTTTATTCTTCCACTCAATCTCATGTAAGTACCATTTTCTTAACAAGGATACTCACTGATGAATTCTTCTACATGGCTTCCTTCAACAGCCAAATTGTGCATGACCTTACCTTCATTTGCCAGTGTTGGGATCCAGGAAGTACACCCTAACAATTAGTCTTTAGACATGTTGAGGGGGCCTTAGGATATACTTCAGCACTGATGGTCGTTTGATCTTTACCCCATTTCTCCTTTTCATCCAGTGTCAGGCTATTTGGAATATTCTTTATCAACCTGATTCAGAATAGCAAAAGAGAAACAAAATCCTCTCGATTCGTTTAAGTAAAGTCTCATTAACCAGATTGGTATCACAGAAAAATGGGAGTCTGTAAATACACCTGGACAGGTGTTTGTAACATACTGTTGCCTTTTCTTCCTATAAAGAATCATTCACAACATATTGGGCTGAGAGTTCAATGCATTTTGTCCTGTGCCATTATATGTTCTCCAAGCCTGCCAGATTCTCTTAGTATTTATTTGCCACTCCTGTCTTTAACTTTTCTTTCTTCAACCCCTGGCTTTGAAAAGGAGGTACATATGCCTTTCAAAATTACATAGAACTAGTGGGTAACTACACGCCTGTAATTCTCCTTCCACACATTAATTTTATGCCTTTTCTACTTAGTATGCCTTAGTAAATTTTCAGAGGGCTAAAAAGAATGTGCATTTGTCTTCACACCACTTTCCTTGAAATTCAGGTTTTTGTTTTGCCATTGTTTTATTCTTGCTACTTCGTTAATATCTGCTAGTTTTTCAGATTTTCCTCTTGACTATGCTTCAGGTTTCCAACTGTGGAGAATCCAGTGATGACGAATAAGGAAGAGCATAAATAAAATCTCCGAGGTGTTTTTTGTTTGCTCTTGGATGGATGTTGTGAGTGTGTAACTGGAGAAAATGCAATGTTAGCTTTCCAAACCCAAGCTGCTTCAAAACAGTAGGTAACCCCACGGAGATTTCTTTAAGGAAACAAAAACAGCAATTTCACTGTGTGCTAGCTTCTATAGCAGTCAAGTACATTGCTGCCTCCAAGACATCAGTGTTTCCCTGTACCTGTACATTATAATTAAGCTGGTTCACTGTTCATTTTCTAATATTGATGTCAGCAGTCTTTGTTTTCATTTTGGAAATTTTTAACTAAATATTACTTCACTAAGGCACTTTGAAATAGGTGAAGCTCTCTCTATACCAAGGATTCATACATTTATTTGCAGCTGACATTGTCCTAGATAATATAATCAGATATAGTCTCCATTTCATATAATGTAGAAACTAGAGAAACAGACACTAAACTGGACTATGTCTTTACTTTATAGAACAAACTAATGACAACTGATCTATATTCCAATGGGACTCATAGATCACTGTCAATAATAACAAGCAAAATACACTTAAAACTAAAACTCCCTCAAATAAATAGAATAAATACACAGATAACTAAATTCTTGAGTCATAATAACACCGTGAAGAGAGTCTTTGAGAGTGGGATATTTGGTAAATAATAGTAATCTCATATGGTGGAGTATAATACACTGCTTTCAGATGGAATGGAATCATCAGAGCCTATGAGGAGAAAACAATAAGGATAGAGCCACAAGTACACCAACTGATGTGTTAACATCATCCAAAGATGCAGTATGTTCTTGTGTGGTCCCAACATTAGCCCCTAAAACATGCAATTCTAGGGTATCTGGACCGAGCAACCTTGATATTCACACAACCAAACTTGTACTAGGGACACGTTTAAAATGTACAGATCCATTCATAGCTCTTCACCCACTGCACACAAACTAGCTCAGAAAACTAAGCAACATCTGTTATGTCATTATAAAAATAAAGTATTAGCCTTTTAAGTTAAAGTTTGAAAGAATTAACCTCTTCAAGGTGAAGTGCCACTAGAAATCACAATATCATTCATTAGTGTTGTTTCATTAACTGCTGTACTATTTATTCTATTTCAATTTTAAATATCTCAAAAACACATTTATTTTTTATGCCCTGATTAAAAATGAAATAAAACAAAACTTAAAACATTAAAACATGAAGCCTTTGGAAAAATATTGAATGAAAATTCATTTGCCTTTTTTGTAACAGTAGAACTATCTATTATTATTCTAATTATCTCATTCCCAAATACCATATTTTTACTGTAATCATCTAATTAACAATTGATTAATCTCTGTTCAACAATGATTAGTCTAACTCAGATTTAAACAGATATTGATAATAAAAATATCAAAGTGCAAACTGATCTGCTATACTAATTATGCTCATATGATTTTAGTTCAGCAAACATATCAGAATTTGTACCCTTGTCATTAACACCCACAAATCAATCAGCAATATACTTAGAACTAATTAACCAACTCTAAGCAGAAACAAAATTACTGGATTATACCAGAAATGAAAAACATCATTAGCATATTTCCTTCCACAAGGATTCCCATGTTGTTCATTCTTATTGTAGTGACTATCACACTATTAGTCATTTTTT
This sequence comes from Micromys minutus, assembly GCF_963924665.1. Classification (NCBI taxonomy): domain Eukaryota; kingdom Metazoa; phylum Chordata; class Mammalia; order Rodentia; family Muridae; genus Micromys; species Micromys minutus. The sequence goes on from NC_137978.1 coordinate 12,150,158, forward strand.
ACTGAACCTCATTATTCCAGAAGCCAGCCCAGTTAAGGTATAGAGCAGGAAATATAAAAATAAATCGACATTAAGACAGAGACGAAAGTCAGACAAGACTTGTAGTCCAGGTTATAAAATGAAACAAGTTTGCATTTTCTTAATCATAGTATAAGAAACCTTGGAGGACTTTATGTGGGTGAGCAGAATGTATACATTTATGTTTGCAAAGCAAGCCCTGTGAATCATAGGTAAGGAGTAAGACTGGGAACAACAAAATAATTCCTGTATAAACCAGGTGACAGGTGATACAGGTTTGAATTAATCTGATATAAAGAAAGATGTTGAGGAAAATCAAAAATACTTAAAGGGAGAAATTATTTGCATGAGGCAGATATTATGTGAACTGAAAGAATGGAAGAAATTTTAAAGCGACTAAAAAAATTATCTGCCATAGGCAACAGTAACATCTGTGGTGGGACTGCTTGTTGAATTGAAGAAGTCAGGAGAGCTAGCTAGTCTTTTAAAATATATCAGTATGCAGTCCCAAGCAGTTTTAATTTTCCTGAAGGCTAAGAATGTTGAACATTTAAGTGTTTCTCAACTATTTGAGCTTCCTCTAGTGAGAATTTTCCTTATACCTGTTCCTAATTTTTTAATTAAATTATTTTTTATAGCTTGAGTCCTTTATATATTTTGTATATCAGTCCTCTACCAGATGGGTATTGGTAAAAAATAAATCTTTTTCTATTCCCTTGGCTGCCACGTTGCCCATCCCATCTGAAGACACCAAACCCTGACATGATTGTCGATGCCAAGAAAAACTTGCTGACAGGAGCCTGGTATGGTTTTCCCCTGAGAGTTTCTACCAGCAACTGACTAATTCAGATAAAGATACTCAATAGCCAATCATTGGACTGAGCCCGGGGACCCCAATGGAAGAGCTAGGGGAAGGACTGAAAGAAATGAAGGGGATTGAAACCCCATAGGAAGAACAGCATCAATCAACTGGACCACCCAGAGTGCCCAGTGACTAAACCACCAACCAACAAGTATACATGGAAGGAGGCATGCTCCAGATACATATGTAGAAGAGGATAGCCTTATATGACATCAATAGGAGGGGAGGCCCTCGGTCTTGTGGAGGCTTGATGCCCCAGTTTAGGAGGATGCTAGAGTGGGAGAGTGGTTGGAGAAACACTCATAGATGCAAAAGTTGAGAGGGGGTGGGAGATGGGAACGGGGGATTGTGGGGGAGTAACTGGGAAAGGGGATATCATTTGAAATGTACACGAAATAAAGTGATTAATGAAAAAAGAGGTCCGATTTATTAATTGTTGAACTTAGGGCCTGTGCTATCACTATTTTGTTTAGAAAGACATCTACACAAATGTGTGTTAAAATATCTTTTATTCACCTGAAGTAATCATCTTCTCTGAGACTGTCTAACCTAGGCCAAGTCTTGGAAACTTCTAGCCTCCATACAATCTAATCTAGGCCTAGAATATTTTCTGCTTCGGAGACTTGCTGTTGAATAAATTCACCCTTCCTAGCTCTTTCTGAACTATGGCTGCTGGTTGGTCAACTCAGCTGTTTTGACTCAGATTCCTCTCCAAGCTGACTGATTCAATCTGTCTTTTCTTTGCTTTTCCTGAATTGCTCTGCTTGGCCTTGTATGAACTTTTACAATATGTTCTAATCTTCTGGCCCCTTCTCATTCTCTGGCTCATTTTGTCTTCACCTGTGTCTAGCTTGTTCTTTCTCTGCAACCTGTCTCTATATAACTGATTCCAATAAAATGGCCTTCTCTCCTCTTCACAGCCACTTAAGTAGCTTCCCGAGAGAGTTAGACACACCCTATTCTGTCAGATCTTTGATTTCTCATTTTCTCTGCTACTAAACTACACAATACTTTTCAGACATGTAGCAGAGTTTTCCCCCGATTACTTAAATAATTAAGAAGCTAATCACTGGACAAGGAAGAGGCGGGCCTTCCAAGTCCAAGAGGGAAAGTGGGAAGGAAGGAGGATGGAACTTCCTTTTGGATGGTGGGAGCAGTGCAAACAAGATGTAGGCTGGGGGCTGGTAGTTCTGGTGGTGAAATCCATCAGGATCTGCCACCAGAAGATTTCTAACATAGAATAGTTGGTGAACTTAGGATGATAGATTCCTCACTCAGTGATTATGTTATTTGTTTATTCTAAACAAAGATTATCTGGTGTTTTCCATTTTGAGATGATTCAACTGAGCTCCACAGAAAGGTAACCTGGAGGAGCGTGATTTTTTCAAGAGTATGCACCAGCTAGCTGTTGAAATTTGGGATTGTTGGTAGGTTTGCCAGCACCCAGCCACATGGGAGTTAAATTACTGGGAATTTAATGGGGTTCGGCAGCAAGTGGATCATTAGAAGTTAGATAGAAGCCACATGGGGTTATCTATTGGGGCAGGGAGATGAAACCACTGGGCGCTACCTAGCTGGCCATAGAGTAGATTGATTTTTTTTTTTTTTAATATTACACATAACACATGGGTGCTTCTGTCTACAAACTAACTCTACCTTCATTGTTTGGGATTAAAGGTAAGTATTAAAGGCATAGGAATAAAAGATGTGTGCTTAAGGGCTGAGCCCCACAACTAGAAACTGTTTTGTTCTGTTTTGAGTAAATAACACAATATCAGTGTTTACAGTGTAGTCAAGTATCCTGCAACAAATGTTGTCAGGTGATTCCTGGCTTTCTCTTCTATGAGTTTCAGTGTATCTGTTTGTTTGTTTTTCTTTGCATTTACATTTCAAACATTATCTCCTTTCTTCCCTCCCATCTTCCCTTGCTTCCATGAAGATATTCCCACTCCCACCTCATTGCCCTGGCATTCCCCTACACTGGGTTTCTTCATGTCTACTCATTGGTTTTTAGTCCCTGGGACAAAACAATCATGGGAGGAAATACAGGGACAAAGAGTGGAGCAGGGACTGAAGAAATGGTCATCCAGAGACTGCCTCACCTGGGGATCCATCACATATGATGCCACCAAACCCAGTCACTATTGCTGATGCCACAAAGTGTATATGGTTCTATGCTGAGGTCTTTTATCCACTATTCTTAAGTACAGTACAGGGTGATGAGTACGGAACTTTTGTATTTTTCCACATGCAAATACCACCTGTCAGAATGGCTAGGTTCAATAATATAAGAGACATCTCATGCTGGCAAGGATGTAGAGAAATTGGAACACTCTGGTGCTTGTTGGGATGCAAACTTGTATAGCCATATGGAAATCAGTACAGTAGTTCCTCAGAAGTGTAGACTTAGTCTAACTTAAGACTCACTATACCACTGTTGGACATCTACTCAAAGGATGCTCCAACCTATCAAAAGGACACTTGCTCAACCATTAATTGTGGCTTTATTCATAAAATCCAGAAACTGGAAACAATCTAGAAGCCCCACAAAAGAAGAACAGATAAAGAAAATGTGAACATTTTGCACATTGTAGTATTTCTCAGTATTAAAATGATTGACATTATGGAAGGCAAGTGGCTGGAACTAGAAAATATTCTCCCTGAATGAGGTAACATAGACCAAGAAAGATAAGTACTTACAAGTGGATATTAGCCATTCAGTAAAGGATAAGCATGCTATGCTCTATAGTTTCAGAGAGTTGGGTAAAGAGGAAGGATATAGTGGGGGGAGGCACATGGATCTCTGTGGGAGTGAGTAAACAGAAGAGATTTTTATGGTTCGACTGGGAACAGGTAAAGACATTATCAGGAGGATCAGGTGTGGGGGGGTTGGGGAGATTTCGGGGAGTGACATAAAATTGGGGTAAATTTAGGGGTTGGTCTATAAATCTAGAGCAGTGGAATTGTCCTGCAATGTATGAAGGTGTTCCTAATGAGGATTCCTAGCAATGGGGGAGGTATATGGAGTGTCAACTAATCATTTCTTATAGCCAAGCAAGGCTCTAGGTAGCAGAAGTAGAGTGCATTCAGTTGTGTTGTTGGCCAAAAGAGGGTCCCATTGAAATTCCCAAACAACTCAGTCTATTGCTAGGACATAAGATTGGTCTCGGCTAACTGAGAGTAGAACTCCAATGCCAAGGACAATATTCGCAGAGCTCATTGAACATAGAACAGTAGAGCTGGTGTCGACCTGGAGCCTTCACCCCTACATTCTAGTCTGTTTCATATAGAAAGGTATTCTGCAGCCCACTCAAAGAGAAATGCGGACACAAACTCAGCCACAAACCCTCTGACTGATAATCTCTGTTTGAAAAGTATGCTAGGGCAATTGTGGCACAGAACTTGTAGGAATAGCCAAGCAATGTCTGATTTGACTTCAGGCTCACTCTGTTAAGAGGAAACCTATGACTGATACTGACTGAATGACCAAGGACCAAAAACCAAATAGCTCGGCATCCTAGAGTAAAAACTGAACACTTCTAGCCTAGAAATAAAAGTATTAATAAAATGACCCTTGATGATATTCTGCTATACTCACGGAGCAGTGCCTTATCTAGTCATCATCAGAGAAGCTTCCCTTGCAGCAGATTGGAACAAATGTAGAGACAGATATTCTGTAGAGAGGGTTCAAATGAGAAGTCTCCATTAAATCTCTCCTGTTAGAGCTCAGAGAATTTCCCAGAAGAGGCAGAAAGATTGTAAGAACCAGTGGGTAGAGAAAACACCAGGAGAGAAGGCTCCTGTGAATCAACTAAGCAACATGTATATGAGCTCACAGAGACTGAAGCAGCAAACACAAGATCTACACTGGTTTCTACTAGATCCTCTATGCATATATTATAAATACTAGCTCAGTATTCTTATTGGACTCCTGACTATGTGAACAAGAAGTTCTTTAGTTTTATACCTGTTCTTAGGACTCTTCTCTTTTTGTTGGGTTGCCATTACCAACTTGAATATAAATGTTTTTGCTTCATCTTATATTTTATGTTGTAATGTTTGGTTGTTATCTCATAGAAGCCTGATCTTCTGTAGTAAGATTCTGACATGGAGTGGATCTAGAGGTAGAGAGGAACTCAAAGGAGTAAAGGGCGGCTTTCTGAGGTAAAGTCAACAAGGCTGTAACAAAGAACTATTGCACTGGGATATCAAAAAGGGGGTGTGGGGTAGAAATGTACGAGGAACTTAGCCAAGCAGGCCCAGCAATAATTCTGGCATATATACCTATGCACCACTGATATTTCATCCCTGAACCAACCTACAACCTGCCAGCATAACTAGAGACCACTGATTCAAGCTGGTTCAGGCAATGGATCAAGCCATTGAGACAAAGATGTGTCATATCCTGGTTACCTGAGACCCAGTGATATGCTGGGAACAGGATATAAAGGTTTTCCCGGTTCTTGTAATAAAGGAGTCTGCTTGTCTGACTCCCAGAGTCTGTGTCTTTGACTCTGTGCCTTCTTAACCCCATCCCCAAAGTTCTTAGTCTGATTTCAAGCAATGCCTATAATCAGAGTAGATTGTATGAGAAAACTTCAATAAAAGAAAACATGAAAAATTGAATTTAACATGGATAGAATTACTTGCAAAAAATGTGAGATAGGAAAACGCACTGAGTAAAAACAGGCATTCGTGAAGTTGAGTTTAGAGCGGAATTTTGGAAATCAATATAGAGCATACTTACTCATTGTAGTAAATGATATAACCTGATCACTTACAGCCACAATAGCAAGTGCTACATTGTTTCAGTTCTGAAATGTTCTAACCCTTCACGTATTTTAATTATGTTACTATTATATGGATGACCATGAAAGCACAATGAGCTTATTAGCACTGTGTAAAGCCTACGTATTCTTATAACAATAGAGCAGAAAAAAAAAATGGATTGCTTTGTTGATGTTCCTTGACAAACTCCAAGGGCTTTATTTTCTATACTACCTATCAAAATGCAACCTAATCAGTTCCTACATCTCCTTTCCCCACCATTGTGCACCAGACTGATAGTTGGGTTTCCATGAATACTGCCAGAATAAATTTGTAGCCTTCACTAGGACAGGAATTTTACTTGAAACACAGCAGGACTTTTCCTTTTCTCAGATAAGTGCCAATAGAAAAGACAGACTCTGTGTGCGTTCTTTGTAAAAGTAACTGAGCAAAAAGCTCATGTATTGTGTATAATTCCACACAGTAGAATGTGATGAAAATAGCCTTGAACCTCTTGCCATCTATTGGAGTGAGGCCTGGTATCTGGATAAATCTAAAGGTTAAGTATTAATGCAAGATGACTGCAAATTGACAAGGCTCTCATGAGAGTAGTTACCAATTCTGCAGTTTGACTAACCTGTTAAGTACTAACTGCCCCTACTATTCCCCAAAGTACCACATTGACCAGTTATAGTCATTACATGGGGAAAGGAGAACAGTTTACCACCAAAGTCAGAGCTGTGAGGACAGTGCTGAGGAATAGTGTGTAAAGACCGAAGACCACAGACACAGAGCACAGGCTTGCATGTGTCATCTGTCATCCAATACTAAAAATTTTCTCTGCCACCCGTTGTTTTCTTACGTTACTCTGAACTCGATTTTTAGTTTATCATGTTATGCCCGTCAAAGAGCTAAAATTAATGACATCAAGAAAAAGAGCCACAGTGAAGATTGGAAGGGAGTAAACTCAATTTCCTTTTACTGGCACTTCATGGGCTCTTTGCATAAAACAGGCATAGAGCATGAGAATCCATGAAAGGAATGAGAATTTAGGTTTCAATTATATTACATTAGCCCTTCAATATCTGGAAATAAGAGGATTTTTTTTTTGTTTGTTTTGTTTTTTGCTGCTTTTGTCTTTGTTAAATGTCCAGAACTCATGCCCCCTCTTGAATGGAAGAAAGATCAGTGACAGTAACAAATAGGACCAAGGGATCATTTAAGGTATTTCACATTTTTTGAGTTAATCTTATGATTGTCTTCATTCTAATCGTGAGGGATTCCCAACATGCCTCTTATTACTTTAATGACTCACTCTGGAAATCAGACTGAGGCAGAATGACCAACATGACTGACAAAGTGTTCTATCGTTTCGGTTGCTAAGATAAAACAACAAAGCAACTTGTAGAAGAAAGGGTTTATTTCACTATATATCTCCAGGTCACAGTTTATCACTGAAGAAAGTTAGGGAAGGGACTCAGGCAGAACATAAATAGTAGAAACTATGCAACAATGTTGCTTGATGTGTTATTTCCTGGCTCTTCCAGATAGTGTCTGTAATATACACTAGGGCCACCTGATACTGCCACAGTGGGCTGAGCCCTGCTCCAACAATTAAAATACCTACTGGTTGGGACTGGATCCTTCAGGTCTCAATCTGTGCCCAGAGTTAGGACTGTCCCACTGCCATTGGGACCCACAACTTGCCAGAAAAGAGCTGATGACTCAGGCGTGCTCTCACTCCTAAGCTCACAGGCCCACAGGAGGGACAAGCTCCAGTCAAAGACACAAGAATCACTAACATCATAGATAAAAACATGGCAGAGGAAAGTGCAAGAACCTAAGCAACAGAAAACAAGAAAACCTGGCAACACCAGAAACCATTTCTTCCACAACAGAAAGTGTAGATATCCCAACACACCAGAAAAACAAGATTTGGACTTAAAATTTTATCTCATGATGATGATAGAGGTCTTCAAGGATACGAATTACTTGAAGAAATACAGAAGAACACAGGTAAACAAGCAGAATCCCTTAAAGAGGAACACAAAAATCACTTAAAGAACTACAGGAAAATGCAACCAAACAGATGAAGAAGCTGAGCAAAACCATCCACGATCTAAAAATGAAAATAGAAACAATAAAGAAAACACAAAAAGATACAACTCTGGAGATAGAATACCTAGGAAAGAGATCAAGAGTTGTAGATCAGAGCAGCACCAATAGAATACAAGAGATACAAGTGAGAATCTCAGGTGCAGAAGATACCATAGGAAATATTGACACAACAGCCAAAGAAAATGTAAAAAGCAAAACAGATCCTAACCCAAAACATCCAGAAAGTCCACAACAAAAGAAGAACAAACCTAAGGATAATAGGAGAGAAGAGAGGGAAGATTCTCAACTTAAGGGCCCAGTAAATATCTTCAACAAAATTATAGAAGAAAACTTGCCTAGCCTAAAGAAAAAAAATGTCTATGAACATACAAGAAGCCTACAAAACTCCAAATAGATTGGACCAGAAAAGGAATTCCAACAGTTACATAATACTCAAAACACCAAATGTACAGAGGAATGCATATAGAAAATGTGGTACTTGTATACAATGGAATACAACTCGGCTATTAAAAACAATGACTTTATGAAATTCTTAGGCAAATTGATGAAACCAGAAAATATCATCCTGAGTAAGTTAATCCAATCACAAAAGAACACCCATAGTATGCACTTACCAATTAGTAGATATCAGTCCAAAAGCTTAGAATATCCAAGATATAATCCACAGACCACAAAAAGCTCAAGAAGTTGCAAGAACAAAGAGTGGATGCTCCCGTCCTTCTTAAAAAGAGAAACAGAATATTCACAGGAGGAAATACAGAGGCAAAGTGTGTAGCAAAGACTGAAGAAAAGGCCATGTAGAGACAGCCCCATGTGGGGATCCAGCCCATATTCAGTCACCAAACCCAGTCACTATTGCTGATGCCAGGAAGTACTTATTGGCAGGAGCCTGATATGGATGCCTACTCAGATGCTCTGCCAGAGCCATACTGATACAGATGATGATGCTTGCAGATAACCATCGGACAGAGCACAGGGACCCCAATGGAGGAGTTAGAGAAATGACTGAAGGGGCTGAAAAGGTTTGCAACCCCAAGCAAAGAACAACAGAATCAACCTACGAAATCCCCTAGAGCTTCCAGGAACTCAAGACCCATGGCTCCAGCTGCATATGTAGCAGAGGATGGCATTGTCTCCATCAATGGAAAGAGAGGCTTTGATCCAGTGAAGGCTCATTTCCCCAGTGTAGATGAATGGCAAGGTGCTGTGTTGGAAGTGGGTGGTTGGGAGTGGCAGCATCATCATGGAAGTAAGGGAAGGAGAAAGGGAGATGAAAGAGTCGGAAAAGGGGATACCATTTTAAGTGTAAAACAGACTATCCAATATAAAATGATAAATACCCACAGCTCAATCTATTCAAGTCAATTTTTTAATTCATGTTCCCTATTCCTTGCTGTTTGTTGCCTTAAAAGACACATAGAGAAAGGTTATTTATAGAAGAAAAAGTTTATTTGGGCTTATGGTTGTAGAGTAAGGTTCCATCATGGTAAGGGTTTATGACAGCTGGTGGCAGGCACAACCGCAGGAGCTGGAAACTGAGATCTCAAATCTTCAAAGCATGAAGTGGAGAACATACTAGAGCTAAAGAGAGGCTTTAATCTTCCAATCCATTTCTTCAAGAAATACTTCTGTCAGCAGGCCATACCCCTTTTAATTTTCCTAAGAAGTGCCATTAACTAGGGACCAAATAGTCAAATGCCTGATCCTTTGGGCAGCAGTTCTCATTTAAACAACCATACCATGTGATTCTATTATGTCAAAATAACACCAAATACTAGCGCAGACATGTATAGAATAGGATGGACATATGGTCAGAAGAAAAGCATTAGCTTGTATGAAGTATCGTACACAGCAAAAAGCTGAATGTATGCCTTGTATGTTTTTCACTATCAATTTCAACATAGATACTGAACCTGAAGTCAACCATTTGAGTGGGGAGTAGGTCACGTGATTAGTCTCATTGTTGCCCACAATATCTCTTTGCCAACAGCTACCTCCCCATATGCCACAGCTTCTTATGACTGGGGCACATTGGGCTTGTGGCCACTGTAAGCTAGAAACTAATTTGAAAATTGAATTTAAAATACACATGTGACTTAGGAATAGTATAATTTTAGATCTTTTAAGGAATAATGTAAATTTCCAGAAATATATCATGAAAAATGTAGGACAATGGTCTTGTGAGTCAGTTATCTGGTATGGATAACTTCTACTCTAGGCCCCACTATTTTATGCTAGCCTGTATCACATTTACCTTCTTTTATTAGTCTGGCTAGTGTTTTATATCATGCTCAAAGAAGGGTATTTCTTCAGTATAGAAAATATCCTAATTAAGATAGATAAGTCACATAGCTTTTGTTTATGTCACAATTTTCCCTGTAGCTAGAACTAAATGATGCTGTTGAAAGGCAATGCTGGTGTTTGATGGCTTTTAATATTTTTGCCCATATCCAAAGACTAAATAAATGCAATCAATATTTACAATTCCTAACTCTCTAGTAATTATTCCAATAAAGAGATCTTCACACTCCTGAGCATCAATACTTGCTCTTCATAGCCATAATAAATCTGCTTTCAGAAAATGAACCAAGCTCAGCTCAGGCTTCGGGGAGAATATTAGCAAACATGAAGCTCAGAATGTGATTAACCAAACTCCTAAGCACACTGGGCTTACAGAATATGGATTTTAAAACCCCTCACACTTAATACGAACTATCAAGAAATAAGAATCATATCACCAGTGGGACAGCATCTTATATTTAGGGTAGCTCCTTCCTTGAGTAACTCAAATTAGAGTTTTAAATGGCATTGACTATTTATAAGAAATCATTCTACAAATGTCTACCTCATAAAATAAAACCAAACCATATAATAGTAAATCCTGGACTTATCCTGCTAGCTGCTTCTATGTTTAAGATATACATGTCTTCACAGAAAACAAACAAACAGAAGACCCTATTTTTATTCTCAAGTGGCAATTGAGTTAACCATGGCTTTTGGAGGCTACCCTAGGCAACAGAACTAGGAAGGCATTTATCAAATATGAATGTCTCAATACACTCATATTCATTATTTATTATAGTTTTAAAGCACATGTAATACATATGTAAAATATAATTAGTACATATTAATACTAGTCATTAATGGAGCTTATTACTAAGAATCAGAGCCAGCAACTTTTCTAATTCAGTCTGAATACTGCAAAATACTGCAGAATTTCTGTATAAATTTCTGATACCAAACCTGTTAAAATAACTACTAATTATCAGTTTTACCTAATAATTTATTTTTCTTGAGAGAGGGTCTTGATTCTCCTTCCTCAGCCTCATGAATTTTTGAAGGTAGTGTAGAACTAACATCTTAGTTGTTGGAAAGTAGAAGCAAGAGTATTAGGAGTTAAAGAATAGCTTTAGCTCCTCACAGAGAATTCAAGGCCAATGTGAAAACTACAAAAAATCTGTCTCTTACAAACACTCTAACCCTAGGGTAAAAAAGAGAAAAAGATTATCCAGGATAATAAAGAATAAATGAATGAATGCTTTCCATGTCCCGGTCACTCCAGAACTAGTTGACCCTCTCTGATTCTCTTACCTCCAACCTAACCTTACCTTCACACAAGGAAGTAGTTCACAAAATCCAAGAGTTCACCTGTTTATGAAGACTCATTTTGTACTGGCCGGTTTTGTGTCAACCTGACACAAGCTGGAGTTATCACAGAGAAATGAGTCTCAGATGAGAAAACGCATCCATGAGATCCAGCTGTCACGCATTTTCTCAACTAGTGATCAAGGGTGGGAGGGCCCAGCCCATTGTGGGTGGTGCCATCCCTGGGCTGTTAGACCTGGGTTCTATAAGAAAGAAAGCTGAGCAAGCCAGGGGAAGCAAGGCAGGAAGAAACATCCTTCCATGGCCTCTACATCAGTTCTTGACTTCCTTTGGTGACAAACAGTGATATGGAAGTGCAAAGCTGAATAAACCCTTTCCTCCCTAACTTGCTTCTTGGTGATGATGTTTTTGTGCAGGAACAGAAACCCTGACTAAGACACATTTACATGAGAAATGTTTACAATAAGAGACACAATAAAGAATTTCAGTGCCAGGTTAAAATCTGTTCTTCAGATATTATTTCCCCAATATTTTCTTTTTCTGTTTTGTTACAGTATGAATGGTAAATAACATTTGCATATACTGATGGTCTATAACAATGGTTTTGATATGCATATATATTAAGATAATGCTACTCTGTTAGAATTCCCTAGAGTCACAGAACGATTAGAATCAATCATAAAAATGGACTTCTTAGATTGGCTTACAGGATAGGGCTGGTGATTCCACAGTGGTCATCGGTGTTGTCTTTGTTAGGATTTCCACTGCTGAGATGAAAGACCATGATCAATGATCAATGTAGGAGGAAAGGGTCTGTGTCAGCTTTCAGTTTTATTGCTCAAGCCATCACATAAGGAAATCAAAGCAGGGACTCAGACAAGGAAGGGAACTTGAGGCAGGGGCTGATGCTGAGATCAGAAGCCGTCCTTGCCCTATGCTGTACTCAGTCGGCTGTCTTATAGCACCCAGGACCACCGGCTCAGCAGGGGTGGGGAGAATTATCCACAGTGATCTGGGTCCTCCTACATCAATCATCAATCAAGAAAATACACTACAGGGCTGCCCACAGTCCAAACTAGTAGAGTCATTTCCACAGCTGAGGTTCCTTCTATCTACATGACTCTGGCTTGTGTCAGATGACATACAACTAACCAGCAAGAGCATGCTGGAGAAGAGAACATGAAAACTGCTCAGTCTATGAGCATGGGTGGCTCAGTAACCCAAACCTCGAACTGGAGGCCTGAAGGATTCCTGCAGAGCTCATGGCCGAAGGAGCAAGGGCTCAGTATCATGAAAGCAGGCACAGAAACAGCAGCAGCAGCAACAACAACAGCTGCTACAAAGAAATAGTAAGAACAAAGGGACAAGTACAATCACCAGCAAGAAGCAACAGCAGGCAAGTAAGCAGCATTTCTTTTTCCTTGGACCTCTTTATATCCAGCCCTTCATAGTGAATGTGGCACACATTCTGGGTAATTCTTTTTCACTTAGTCCTTCCTGGAAAAGCTCTCACAGATCTGACAGATTTTACAAAGGCAAGTCTCTAAGTTGATTCCAGATCCTGTTGTATTGACATTCAAGATTATCCATCACAGAGGCCAAATATAGGAACATAACCATCACATCTGTTCTCTAAAGCTGCAGAATGTATCATGAAATGACTGAGATTCAGGAGTAGTTGGGATATAAATTTCATATCAGCAGGTCCTTTACAATCCAAATTACCAAGGTAAAACAAACATCAGCTCAGGCTGCTGTAAAATGTGTAGTTAAATTGAATGGTTTATACAGTAGGGATCACATTCCATAGCTCTGGTTGATTCAGTCCCTGGAGGAAGGTCATCCATCCCTCGGAGATTGCCATCTTTTCTCTGTTCTAGGCTGAGGAGCTGGAGTTGGAAACAAAGACTCTTGATAGGGCACTATTCTAATCATGATCGGATTGTTGGATGGGATCATCTAATGTAGTCAGTAACTGTAATTCGACATTTGTATTGAGAAATACTCAACAAATAGGTCAAGTGCAGGCCAAATAAAAACTTTACTCCAATACGCTGACATAATTTTCTCAACTACAAGATTTATAAAAGTATTTTGAGATATTATAGGCTAACAAATACAATGATGGTAAATTCATCAATTGATTCATTTTACCAATTTAGGAGATTGCTCTCAAACACAAAATGTAGGTTGTTGAATAAGAATAGGCATGAGGAATAAGGGAGAGGCAACAAAGTAAGTATGAGGGAACAGATGTGAGAGAATCTCTTTCAGTACAAAAACAAAACCAACTGTTCTAAGTGAATTAACTGCTTTTTTCCCCCCCAAAAAACCTCCAAATCTCATTTAGAAATCTTACAGAAATAATCCTTGAAATTAAAAAAAAAAATGTTTGAAGTAGTTCACTGTATATCACCACAGCTTGCTATCCAACACACTGGCTTTCCAACAGTTACATTATTGGAGACAATCGGCCTCTTCGGACCTTCCCCCAGGCCAGTCCTCCCTGCCCAGCTGCTTATCTTCTTAGTAAGCACAGCTGAAGGGCATAAAGCACGTGCTGTCAGGAAAAGAATGAGCTGTATTCTTAGAGACTTTCAACCAGGAACAGTAAATGATGTTACTGTTCAGAAACATCTGTTCATGTAACAAAGCAGTCTGACTTATTTCCCTACGAGTGCTTGTATCTTATATATTATTTTCAACACACAATTGCAGCACTGCATTTTTAACTTTACTAAGTTCCATAATCACTTTCTGTGATTATTTAATTTTCACATAAGATAAATAATAATATTATTCCTACTATTGTAATTTTTTGTGTAGAACACTCTAAGTTATATAGATATATAATTATATGATCATAAGGACAATGCACTAGCAACATTTTCAATAAATATGTGTAATATTAATTCCCATGTTATACAATTACTAACAAATAAATCTAAACACAAGTACACCCCAACAATTTTGGCTGTGATCATTTGACGCAGTCAGCTATCCACCAACTTTAATTTAGAACTTACATTGTTCTCAATTCTTATTGAAACTGATATACTCTTTATGAGCCATCGATGAATCTTCACTAATGAGGAAACCTTCAGATTTTGAGAGATGGCTCAGCAGTTAAGAGCAGTTAGCTGTTCTTCTAGAGGATCCAGCTTCTATTCCCAATGCTCAAACATCTGCTCACAATCCACTGGTACCTGTCCCAGGGGGTCCTATACTCTTTTTGTTTCTGGCCTCTGGGGGGACCAGGCACTCTCATGGTACAGAGCCATGCAGACAAACTACCCACACATTAAATAATAAATAAGGTATAAAGGAAAGCCTTCATGGTTTCTCCTCATCTTTTTGTTGGACTGCCTTTTCTGTTTTTTTTTTTTTTTTTTCTCTACCTTCTCTCTTCTGCCGTCTTTTGAAAAAACACCAACTCACACACACACATACACACATTTACTGTATCAAATAGACTGACAATATAAACTGGGATCCTCTCTCATCAGTTATTTCTGCTTAGCATTACTTTATTACCAAAGCAGAAGCATTCACAAGTTGAGTGGGTTCTAAATCAGAGAGCACAGAGGCCTGCCTTCCCTTTCAACTAGGGCCAATGTTCTTTAGCAAAACATTAAAAGACAATGAAGCATTTTATCATAAACTACCATTCAAGAGAAAGCACAACTGAAATCGTGAAAAAAAGCAAATACTATAGTTTTATAAATGTGATAAAAGGAAAAACGCTAATAAAAATGGGTTGGTACCTAATTTATAGCATGTAGGCAGTGATCAGTGTCACATTATATTTTTATTATGAGAAATGCATTTATTCCAGACTCTTTATGAAAGAGTTGTCATGTCTAAACCCCATAGCAAATCATCTTTCCTAGCATACTTGTATTGCATACACTGTCTGGATATGCTAACACCATATTCTAGGTTCTGTCTACGTGTTTACTGCCTAAACTTTACATTTTAATGTAAATTATGATAGCCTTTTCTTAAACTGAGCTCCCTTAAATTTTGAAACATCTTTCTTACTGATTTCATGAAATGACTTAGAGTTGAAGTAAATTTGTGGAATTTTAGTATTTTAGGTGGAAAAAACTAAAGGACAATAACTAAGTTTTTTGTTTTTATTGGTTTTGTTTTGTTTTTCCTGTTTTTGGCTACTTACTTGAACCACAGTTCTCCTTGGCCTGGTGAATTTGGAGATCACTTGGTACCTCAAAATTAAACGGAACCTTGTTTGAAAGAGATTCTTACTACCATGTAATTCCCAAAGATTCTGACTCTAGTATCTAATTCTTAGTTTGCTTTGCAATAAGTCAGGATCTTTCTAGGCTCAGATCCTTGGGAAAAGCAGTAATATGTTTTACATAAAGGTGTGTATCAAATTGTCTGCAGATAGTTTGGAACCTAATATTCTGTATCTCAAAAAAAAATGAAGTAAAACTGTAGTTTATAAATTCTAAGGAATGCCCTGAGATATGACCCAGCAGAAACTTACTATCGTTAAGTTCCAACACGAGGATGTTTGGAATAGGGATTTACCTCAAGGATTTGGAGTGCTACCTGTAGGAGTCAGCCTCACGGCAGGGGCTCTGCCCAGTGTTTTGTTTCTTAAACGTGGGCGTGGTTAAGCGGATAGGTTTCAAATGCAAAGTGCTCCACAGCAGTCTCAAAACTCATTTTGTCTCAAGACTGCCATGTAAGTCACAAAGTAAGCACTAGCGGCTGTTCTTGGGAGCCGGGCAAGGCGGGAGTGTTCTCGCAGTGCCCAGGCTCACAGGGAAGTGGTGGCAGCACCCAGCAGAGGACAAGGCTTTCCGGGCAGGGACACCAGACTGAGCAGCAGAGCGCTCCCCAGGGGCCTCGTGGGTGAGCCGACCAGCGACTGCAGGCCCAGGGGGGCCGCTCGGCAGCGAGAGACAAGGACACGCCTCGGCTCGGGCCAACTCCCGGCCTCCCCTGGCCTCCCGCCAGAACCGCCCGCCACCTTTCTTCCTGCGCCCGCGACTGAGCGCCCAGCCCGGCCCAAGTCCGCCCGTGACCGGCGCGCGACCCCTCGGCCCACGGAGCTGGCGGCGCGACCAGACCGGACCGATGTGGCGCATGCGTGGTTGCGCCACCCGGCGCGGGAGCTGCGGCGGGGAAGGCGGCGGCAGCAGCGGAGAGTCGGGCCGCCCGGGCCGGGCCCGTGAGGGCTGCGGTGGCGGCGTGGGCTGGCGAGGCCGCGCGGGCGGGGCCCGGCGACAGCTGGAGGAGCGCTTCGCCGACCTGGCGGCCAGCCACCTGGAGGCCCTGCGCGCGCGGGACGAGCGGGACCGGCAGAACGCGCGGCTGCGCGAGGAGAACGCCCGCCTGAGGCTGGAGAACCGGCGGCTGAAGCGCGAGAACCGCAGCCTCTTCCGACAGGCCCTGAGGCTGCCGGGCGACAGCGGGGAGCGGGAGGCCGCAGGCGAGACCCTCGGCCCGGACAAGCCGGCCACCAACCGCAGGGCGAGAGACGAAGGCCGTGAGGACGGGCCGGGAAGCCCCAGGGCGCTGCGGGCCCGGCTAGAGAAGCTGGAGGTCATGTACCGCCGGGCCCTGCTGCAGCTGCACCTACAGCAGCAGGGCGCGCGCCCGCCGGGAGCCATCGAGGAGCCATCGCTCGGAGAAACTGCCACCGGCCTGCGCGCCCAGGACCCGGACGTTCCGGGGCCCTGGCTCTAGCTAGCGGGCGCCGAGGGAGGCGGGGCTTGAGCGCGCCCCGCCCCTCAGCACGCGGAAGTTAAGACCTGTGCTCTGGAACTCCAGCCCCACCTGAGGCCACTTCCGGGCGCCAAGTCCGTTGGCCTGATGGATGAAGAGTTTCCAAGTTCCCACTTGTGCAAAGCAACTGCCAAGCACCCTGCTGGTGTGTTGAGAGGGGCCTAGCAACTCTTAAGACCTGCTTTACAGCAGCAAGAACTGGGTGCCTGGTCGCACCTCCTAAATTCTTGAAGTTTTCAAAGTGTTGTGAGGACCAGTTTTAGCCCCCCTCTGACTTCGATTCTTTATAGGATGAATAGTATCTTTGAGTTTGTAATGCCTGTTCATTCTCTTAGTCCAGAAAACTCCCTGTTGTTATCTCTTACAAGACCTTTTAAATATGTTTTATAAATTGCTATTACTTGGATATCCCATGAGGTACTACCTTTTTATAAAGAAGAAAATATTTATAATTGTCCATAACTCCAATCCACACATGTTTAATATATTCTGGTGTGTTGGCATCCAGAGATTTCTTAAAGTATCTTCTGACAGGTGATTTGAGTTGATAAATAAAAATGGTGCATTAAAATCTAAAATTTCCCTGACTATTATTTGATGTGTTTTGAAGCTTTATAGATCCCTCAAAGTGTATATCTGCATATATGTTACATATTTTAATAACTGTCTTGTTTATCTTTTGTAATCTTTCGGATTATTTACATAAGACCTTTACAGATCTCAAGATAGTTTGAAGACTAATTTATTATTACTACACTTTAGATTAATATTAATGCTTATTTAGTGAGTTCATGATTATTTTTGCCCGATTATAACAACCCTCAGGAAATTTCTTTTATATTATGCAAAAACTCCCAGGGAATTATTCCTATCAGAGAATAATAACAACAACACATGCTCCTATTTATATATTTATTTATTATTTATTTATTTATTGTTTATTATTTATTATTTTATTTATTTATTATTTATTTATTATTTTATTTATTTATTATTTATTTATTATTTTATTTATTTATTATTTATTTATTATTTTATTTATTTATTTATTATTTATTTATTATTTTATTTATTATTTATTTATTTATTTATTTGAGACTGGGTAATGCTTTGTAGCCCAGTGTGACCTGAAACTCTGCTCCCTACTCTCTGCCTACTGAGTGCTAGGATTATGGGCCTCAACAACCATCAACATGTTTTACTCTATGGTCCTTTTGTCCACTAAGCAGTGAAGAAAATGCGGCGTAGCTGATAAAATTCGAGGTAGCAAAAGAATGTGCTATCTTTCCATACCACCATAAGGATCATTGACTACATTAGCAAAAGTCAGGCCTATCAGAAGTATAGTTAGAATTTACATGCTTCAGAAACCCAGGGGAAACTTTTGAAACCACCAAATAAATATGTTACCCTATAGAAGTGAATGAATTGATGGTTATAATCTGATAGTTATTTAGTGAGAACAAAACTTAAGAAGGCCCATTTATTTACTTTCTTCTTAACCTCTCTGTATGGCATTCTTTTCCATGGGCACAGATCTTGACTTCTTTCAAAAGGTTGGTGTTAGGTCAACTATCAAGTTAGAAATTTCCTTTATGACTGTCTCAAATGAGAACACATGAGACATTTAAAGTAATATTTGTACATTTTATAGCTGTCTTTTGAGGAAGGCTTCTGTAACTTGTGTTAGAGAAAGGAAAATTATGAATTTTATAGCTTGCTTGTAGGAGGAGACAACTTGTGGAAGACTCATAGTAGGTGAAAAAGAGATTCTTTGAGAGTGTTCAGGATAGGTATACTCAACTTTTGAGCATTGTTTCCAAGCCCCCTGTATATCATGGGTTTGAAACTGTTTAAATGATTGGGGTGGGGTGAAAAATGAATAGGAATGTAAATAAATGAAATGTATACTGTATACAGTAAGTTCCAAAAGGTCTAAATACTACATTTCAAATACTTATTACAAAAGAAGGCCCAAGGAAAACTAGTTTTATTCCTTGTTAAAAAGAATTTGAGAACCCTTCCTGTATTGCCTATAAGTGATTGATATACCATTGTGAATATTAAAGTCTTCTGTGTGGCCAAAGTATTTCAAGTTTGCTGGGAAAAAAATGGTATGTAAAAATTAATACTATCCCTATTCACTTCATGGTTTTACAGGGAAATAAAGCATTTATAGAAGGCATTAGAGGTTAAAGATACAATGAAAAGATTATATGTCCTACAGGTATTTCACTGTAGATTTAATTTACCTTTTATTTAGTTTTAGCTTTAATTTAGTTATTTTTCTCTAGAATTTATTTTTCACATTAGTAAAATGAAAAGAGATCTACCACAGAATATAAAACATTTATTGAGATATTAAAAACAAAGTGCCTGCTTCAAAGTAAGTGCTCAATCTGAGAGAATGACATTTCTAGCATAAAAGTAGCAAGTTCCTATTTATTTGAGAATACAGTTGCTTTATTGCATGTGATTTTATTGTGAATAAATAGCTAATTTGTCAGATTTACTGGTGGGAAAGTTGTGATGAAGTACAGACACAGATTTACTTCTGTGCACATTTCACTAAAGATGTTAAAAATTCTCAAACTAATATATCCTATAAAATGGAATAAAGTGAAATCACATTTCTACTTTAATGGCTTCCCTGTTGACTATGGGTAAAGTACAATGCAGTATGAGAGATGACTTGATATAACAAAGCATGTAGTCAATTAAAGAGTGGATAAAGTCAATATTAAAAAATTACCAGGCCTACTTTGATCTCTATGAACCTAACAATGCACTATACACTACTCTATTAAAGGAACACTTATTATCATTATTCCACATTAGTTATTCAATGATAAGAGGTTCATCGATCATTTATATAAGAAATAAATGAATGCTGAAAATAATTAGCTTTTAGTAGGATTTTTATACCTGTTGCTCTACAAAAATACATTTTACCATTCTCCATATGAAATTGGGATGGTAATGAAACCAAGATAAAATAAAATCTCACACCAGCGATCATGCAAGATATTCTTGCCACACTTAAATATTTTTGAGATAAGTTTGCCAACTAATGTTATTACCATAATGACAGTAGTACTGAGTTAGTAAGCGAATAATGTATGCTAATAATATTAGTTCCATGATCTTGGATTCAACATAAAAAGAACATTTGATACTTTTTTAAAGAACAAGATTTTTTACTGAGAATTTTACATAAAATATTTGGAAATTTTTCATAACTCACAATGTACATTTCTATTTAGAGATATCTTGATTAGTTATCGGTTGGCCTATCTAGCATGTGCATATTCTTTATATGTTGTTGTTGTTTTTGTTTCTGGAGACAGGGCCTAACTCTATATTCTTAGATACTCAGGAACTTGCTATTTAGACCAGGCTGACCTTGAATTCATAGATGTCTGAATACTTATGCCTCTGTGTGCTGTATTAAAAGCATGCACTATCATATTTATAATATATTTGAATTCATGACAGATTATTAAAATATATCCATGCAATAGGAATCAAAGATTAAGAAAAACAAATTGATTATAGCCTCAACTGAGCATAAGAATTAATCTTGTTCATTTTTTCCAAAGGTAAAGCTTGAAGTAAGATTTGAATATCTAAACAATGAGAATTAAGGTATGACATGATTAATCCATAGTAGATATGGCTTACTGTAAAATTCAGAGGTAGAATTAATTAATTGTCATTATAGTTCCTATAATATAAAGATTCTTTTTAAACAAAAGGTTTATGTATTGAAGCACCATCTCTACCCCTGTGCTGGTATTAAGAGATATTGGATCCTTTAAGTGTTTGGGGATTGTAGGTTGTATGTATTATCAGTTTAGGCTATGTTAACCAGGGACCTTAAAATGTTTTCTAACTTTTTTCTATTTTCACAGAGTTCCTAAAAAGATAACCAAATGTAAAAACAAAGATACACACATACACATATAAATTTTCAATGACTTTTACTCATTTCTACTTGTATAAAAGTGAGTTTTAAATAGAAACATGACACTGTGTATCTGTGTGTCTGTGTATGAGACATAAAGTTGGTAACACAACTAACTTAAGAAGGAAAGACTAAGGGCAAGGGAGGACAGAGAGAAGGGTAGGTGCAAGACTGTCTGGAGACTATGTGCAGCATGTCATGTTAACAGGGGTCTAGTTTAAGCTTTATGAAACTAAAGATGCAGTGTACACTGCTTTATTAAAGTAACACTTTATTGTCATAATTTCACATTAGTTATACAACAAAAAGGTTTATAGCTTATTAATATAAGCAAAAAGTGGGTGTGAGATAGTTTTTAATAGAATTTTATACCTATTTAATAATGTTTAAATTTTTTAAAGAGTCTTTTAACAACAAAAACAACATATTGGAGCCAAAATCTTATAAAAATATTAAAAGTACAGAAAATAGAATACAAATATTTTATAGATTAACTCGACCTCTCATTCATACATATTTATTTCTTATGTACTTGAACATACACACACACACAAACACACTTACAAACTGAATTATTATAATGAACCAAAAAATGTAGCCATAAATTTCAGTAAGAACGTTCTTGTAATTATGAACCACTTTGACTATTGTGTATGCCATTAAGATGTATAGAAGCTTATAGTTGGTAAACATTAATCTATTCCTTATGTATACCTAACTATTTCCAAGCCAGTGTGGTCCTAGTGGGAACAGTGACATGGTTCCTGATCCCAGCACAGGGCCCTGCTGTGAGTCTCTATTTGTGTTAATGGCTGCTGTGGCCATAGGTATAAGACTTGCTGGTATAATAATGTACATATTTTCACATTCCTTTGAGGAATGTACTCTCTCTTAATGTTAAAGACTCCATCATATTCTAAGACAGCATGAGTCCAGGAGGCATATTTATGGCTAATGTCTCAGCAAAATGGTAAATGCTGGGACCTTCCACACAGCACTTGAGGCTATAGGAAAGAGCTCTAAATACATGAGTTCAATATGTTCATACCTCCTCACCTATGCAAGATATAACTATTCGTGGAGCGCCAGCCCCTAGGGGTTGAGAAACTGCAACATCAGGGCGCTGATCAGAGTCCGGCCCATCTGCCATGCGGACCTCCAGCTCCTAAGGTTGAGAGACTGGTGAGTGGGAGATCTGGGCGATCTGGTAGCAGAGAGATCACTGCGGAGTGCGCACGCGGGGTGCACCCTCCGACCTGCCTGATCCAGGGACCACGAACAGAACTTTGGAAACTCTATTCC
This sequence comes from Micromys minutus, assembly GCF_963924665.1. Classification (NCBI taxonomy): domain Eukaryota; kingdom Metazoa; phylum Chordata; class Mammalia; order Rodentia; family Muridae; genus Micromys; species Micromys minutus. The sequence goes on from NC_137978.1 coordinate 12,172,552, forward strand.
CACCCTGTGACTCTGAGGCATAGAACAGGTCTGGGCCCATCTGCCCCATGGACCAGTGGAGATCCAGGGACACAGACCAGATACAAGGGAAAGGCAAGAACATATCACTGAAAACAAAATGGCAAGAGGAAAGCAAAAGAGTATATCCCAAGGAAAACAAGACAACCTGGCAACACCAGAACCCAGCTCTCCCATAACAGCAAACATCGGAATGCCAAACACTCCAGAAAAAGAAGACGCAGACCTGAAATCATACCTCAAGATGCTGATAGAGGTACTTAAACAAGAACGGGAGGAAAAGCAAAAAAATTCAGAAGCTTTTAAAGAGGAAACAAGAAAAACACTCAAAGAACTAGAGGAAAACAGAATCAAAGAGATGAAGGAATGGAAGGAAGAATGTAAAACGAAAATTGACACAATAAAGCAAACACTAAAAGAGATAACCCTAGAGTCAGAACACAAAAAAAAAAAAAAAAAAAAAAAAAAAAAAAAAAAAAAAAAATCAGGAGTCACAGAAGCAAGCATTTCCAATAGATTACAAGAAATGGAAGAGAGAATCTCGGGGGCCGAAGACAACATTGTAAACATAGACAAAACAGCCAGAGAAGATGCAAAAAATAAAAAGCTCCTAACTCAAAATGTTCAGGAAATCCAGGACACAATGAGAAGACCGAACCTAAGGATAATAGGAGTAGAAGAGGGAGAAGAGTATCAACTAAGAGGCACAGTAAATATCTTCAACAAAATCCGTAGAAGAAAACTTCCCTACCCTTAAGAATGAGATGACCACGAGCATAAAAGAAGCCTTCAGAACTCCAAATATGTTGGACCAGGAAAGAAATACCTCCAGAAACAAATAGTCAAAACACCAAGTGCCCAAAGCAAAGAAAGAATACTAAAAGCAGAAAGGGAAAAAGGTCAGGTAGCATATAAAGGCAGGCCAATCAGAATCGCACCCGATTTCTCAACAGAGACTATGAAAGCCAGAAGAGCCTGGACAGACATCATGCACACCCTAAGAGAGCACAAGTGCCAGCCCAAGCTGCTATACCCAGCAAAACTATTAATCACCATCGATGGAGAGATGAAGATATTTCAAGACAAATCAAGATTTACACAATATCTGACCACAAACACAGCACTACAACGAATTATAGGTGGAAAACCCAATAAAATGAGGAAAAATACAGCCTAGTAAAAACAAGAAAACTCCTAAACAAGAAAACTAAAAGAAGAAAAAGACACAGACACAACTCAACCCACAAAAGCAATAATGGAAGGAAACAAAAACAACTATTCCTTGATATCTATTAACATGAATGGACTCAACTCCCCAATAAAGAGACTTAGGCTATCAGACTGGATACATAAACAAAATCCAGCCTTTTGCTGCATACAGGAAACTCATATCAGAGACAAAGACAGACACTATCTCAGAGTAAAAGGGTGGGAAAAAAACTTCCAAGCAAACAGCCCCAAGAAGCAAGCTGGAGTGGCTATTCTAATATCAAATAAAGTAAATTTCCAATCAAAAGTTATCAAAAAAGATAAAGAAGGACACTTTTTACTCATTACCGGGGAAATCTGTCAGGAGGAACTCTCAATTCTTAACATATATGCTCCAAATAAAAAAGCACCCACATTCATAAAAGAAACCCTACTAAAGCTCAAAAAATACTTTTCACCCCACACAATAATGGTGAGAGACTTTAATACCCCACTATCACCAATGGACAGATCATGGAAACAGAAACTGAACAAGGACACTGCAAAACTAGCAGAGACTTTGAACCAACTAGAATTAATAAATATATACAGAACATATCATCCTAAAGTAAAAGAATACACCTTCTTCTCAGCACCCCATGGCACCTTCTCGAAAATTGTCCACATAATTGGACACAGAACGAGCCTCCATCGATATAAGAAGATTGAAATACTCCCATGCATCCTCTCAGATCATCATGGTCAACGGCTGGTCTTTAACAATAACAAAGACATCAAAAAGCCCACATACACATGGAAACTAAACAACGCTCTGTTAAAGGATAGCAGGGTCAAAGAAGAAATAAAGAAAGAAATTAAGGATTTTCTAGAATTCAACAAAAACGAAAACACAACATACCCAAACCTATGGGATGCAATGAAAGCAGTACTGAGAGGAAAATTCATAGCCCTAAGTGCTTCCAAAAAGAAACTGAAGAGAGCTTACATCAGCAACCTGACAGCACAGCTAAAAGCCCTAGAACAAAAGGAAGCAGATATACCCAAGAAGAGTAGACGGCAAGAAATAATCAAAATTAGGGCAGAAATAGACCAAATAGAAACAAAAAGAACCATTGAAAAAATCAACAAAAACAAAAGTTGGTTCTTTGAGAAAATCAACAAGATAAATCCCTAGCCAGACTAACTAGAGGGCAAAGAGAGAGTATACAAATTAACAAAATCAGAAAGGAAAGTGGAGACATAACAACTTAAACAGAGGAAATTCAGGAAATCATCAGATCCTACTACAAAAACTTATACTCCACAAAATTGGAAAATCTGGAGGAAATGGACGAATTCTTAGATAGATACAAGATCCTAAAGTTAAACCAGGACCATGTAAACCATCTAAATAACTCTATAACACCTAAAGAAATAGAAGAAGTCATCAAAAACCTTCCAACCAAATAAAGCCCAGGTCCAGACGGGTTCAGTGCAGAATTTTATCAGACATTTATTAAGGATATAATACCAAAACTTTCCAAACTATTCCAAAAGATAGAATCAGATGGAATGCTACCTAACTCATTTTTTGAGGCTACAATAACCCTCGTACCTAACCCACACAAAGACCCTACAAGGAAAGAGAACTTCAGATCTACCTCACTTATGAACATTGATGCAAAAATACTCAACAAAATCCTTGCAAACCGAATCCAAGAACACATCAAAACGATCATTCATCATGACCAAGTAGGCTTCATTCCTGGGATGCAGGGATGGTTTAATATAAGGAAATCCATCAACTTAATCCACCATATAAACAAACTCAAAGAACAAAATCACATGGTCATCTCACTAGATGCTGAGAAAACATTTCACAAAATTCAACACCCCTCCATGTTAAAAGTCCTGGAAAGAACAGGAATCCAAGGTCCATATTTAAACATAGTAAAAGCAATACACAGCAAACCAACAGCCAACATCAAACTTGATGGTGGGAAACTTGAAGCAATCCCACTAAAATCAGGGACTCAACAAGGCTTCCCACTCTCCTTCTACCTCTTCAACATAGTACTGGAAGTCCTGGCTGGAGCAATTAGACAGCAAAAGGAGATCAAGGGGATACAAATCAGAAAGGAAGAGATAAAAACAGCACTTTTTGAAGATGACATGATAGTGTACTTAAGTGACCCCAAAAACTCCACCAGAGAACTCCTACAGCTGATAAACAAGTTCAGCAAAGTGGCTGAATACAAAATCAAACAAATCAGTAGCCTTCCTATACTCAAAGGACAAACATGTGGAGAAAGAAATTTGGGAATACATACCCTTCACAATTGTCACAAAAACTATGAAAGACCTTGGTGTGACTCTATCTAAGCAAGTGAAGGACCTGTACAACAAAAAAGGAAAAACCTCTAAAGAAGGAAATTGAGGAGGATCTCAGAAAATGGAAAGATCTCCCATGCTCATTGATTGGAAAAATCAACATTTTAAAAATGGCCATCCTACCAAAAGCAATCTACAGATTCAATGCAATCCCCATCAAAATTCCAACACAGTTCTTCATGGAATTGGAAAGATCAATGTGCAATTTCATATGGAACAACAAAAGACCTAGAATAGCGAAATCCATCCTCAACAACAAGAAAACATCTGCGGGAATCACTATCCCTGACCTCAAGCTATACTACAAGGCAATTGTGCTGAAAACTGTATGGTACTGGTACAGAAATAGGCATGTGGATCAATGGAATAGTATAGAAGATCCAGAAATGAGCCCTCACATATATGGTCACCTGATTTTTGACAAAGGAGCTGTAAACATTCAATGGAAAAAGGACAGCCTATTCAACAAATGGTGGTGGTCCAACTGACACGCAACATGCAAAAGAATGAAAATAAACCCTTTCTTATCTCCTTGTACAAAGCTCAAATGTAAGTGGATGAAAGATCTCCACATTAAACCAGATACACTGAAACTATTAGATGAGAAAGTAGGGAAATCTTTAGAACATATAGGCACAGGAGAAAATTTTCTGAACAAAACACCAATGTCTCAAGCTCTAAGGTCAAAGATTAACAAATGGGACTTAATGAGATTGGGAAGTTTCTGTAAGCCTAAGGACATTGTCAAGAAAACAAAACGGCAGCCAACAGAATGGGAAAAGATTTTTACCAACTCCACATCAGATAGAGGCCTAATATCTAAGGTATACAAAGAACTCAAAAAGCTAGACACCAGAGAATCAAATAACCCTATTAAAAAATGGGGTACAGAGCTACACAAAACGTTCTCAGTTTAGGAATGTAGAATGGCTGAGAAATATCTGAGGAAGTGCTAGACATTTTTGGCCACCAGGGAAATGCAAATCAAAACAACACTGAGACTCCACCTCACAACAGTCAGATTGGCCAAGATCCAAAACTCAGATGACAACAGATGCTGGGGAGGATGTGGAGAAAGAGGAACACTTCTCCACTGTTGGTGGGGTTGCAAACTAATACAACCACTCTGGAAATTAGTCTGGCGATACCTCAGAAAATTAGACATAATACTACCTGAAGACCCAGCTATTCCACTTTTGGGCATATACCCCAGAGACACCTTAGTACACAATAAAGATATATGCACCACAATGTTCATAGCAGCTCTATTTATAATAGCCAGAAGCTGGATAGAACCCAGATGTTCTTCAGAAGATGAATGGATACAAAAATTGTGGTACATTTACACAATGGAATACTACTCAGCCACCAGAAACAATGACTTGACCAAATTCTTAAGAAAATGGTTGCATCTAGAGAATATCATCCTGAGTGAGATAACCCAGTCACAAAAAAACAGACATAATATGCAGTCACTCATAATGGGATGCTAACCCAGAGGCTTGTACTTCCCCAGAAACAACTCACAGACTGTATGAAGTCCAAGAAATAAAGAAAAAAAACAAAACAAAACAAAAAAATCTTTATACAACAAGAAAACTTTGACTATTTCCATGTTACATTTTGTTTTACATGTACTTTATGCTCATTGTAACTATTAAGTTTTCAATGCATACTATCAAACCTTTAAAAAAATCAAGTACTGACTAAAAATATATTCATACAGTTTTATGTAAAAATTATTTTATAATCTGAAAAAAAAGTACTGACAAAAATGTATTGTATAATTTTATGCAAAAAATGCTTAAAAATTGTACATTTATCTTTGTTTTATAAAATAAAGTTTTTAAAAAAAGATATAACTATGCAATATGAATTAGGAGGAGCTTCATGAATGTCAAGGAACAATGGCAGTGTCATAATTTAGATATGCTTGACCTAGGGAGTGGCACTATTTGCAGGTGTGTCCTTGTTGGAGTAGGTGTGTCATTGTGAGCATAGCCTGTCAACCCAGCTGCCTTTCCATTAGCATCCTTCAGATGAAGATGTTAAACTCTCAGCTCTGTCTGCAAGGTGAATGTCTGGATGCTGTCATACTCCTGCCTTGATGATAATTGACTGAATCTCTGAACCTGTAAGATTGTCTCAATTAAATGTTGTCCTCTGTAACACATGCTCTGAGTAGTCATGATGTCTGTTCACAGCAGTAAAGCCCTAAGACAGACAGCTATACTATGAGCTAGCTTGTCAGAAAAATGCAAAGGCAAGCAGATTCCAAAGTTTAAGGTCAGCCTAGGACAAAGCATGATAAGTTCTAGGTGGGGTAGAAATGGTAATTTCAGGGCAAGGTCCCCACCCAACTGGCTTATCTTCTGTGCTTAACAAAGGCAGACTGATCTCTGAATCCTTTTACAAAGTTAAGAAAAAATGTATGCTTGATGTCTCCTAAGAATCAAAGGGCTGGGTGCTGATTCATAAGATACTCTAAAGGAAACCTGGAGAAAAAGACTGGATTGATTTGTAAAATAAAAGACTAGACCTGTGATCTGCGGGGATGAACTATACAGAATTTTTTAGGATAAAAGGAGAACTGCTAGGAGAACTGAAAAAGAAAACCACACAGTGATAGACACACACACACACACACACTAAAACAGGATATAGACAGAGAGGTCTCTCAGAATAACAAGTAAGCAGAATGTACACAGTAATTTCCAGAGAGGAAGCAGAACTTAGTGAGAAGTAACCTGGGAAAGCTGTGTCAAGCAGAACACAGGGTGTCAGATTGCATCCACAAAGTCCTTCTTTTCACCAATCCCAGACACCCCTAAAGGACCCTAGGGGCATTCGCCATCCTTATACCCACTGCCTCAGATCATGGTTAGGTCAAGTTCCATTCTCCACCCACAATTCACAGGAGGAGCAGGAACATTCTTGAAAAACCGCAGAATGTACTGACTGACCCTCTGGTCCCAGATAGAGTTCAAATGCCTGCCATATACTTTCTAGCCAAGAAATTCAAAGGCCAATAAACTTAACCAATACATTTAAACTGTAACCTTGCTGACATAACCTGTACCCCTAAAAAGTATAAAAACTGCTTGTAATAGCCTTTTGGGGTCACCTCTCCTCTGGATGTAGGCTACCCCAGAGCACTGGACTAGTAAACCTCTTGCTTTTGCATCAATCCCCAATCTCTCTTCTCATTCATGAGAGCCTCAAATAGATAAGACTCAATTTGGGTCTTAAACCTCTTCTGTCAGATCCCCTCTGTATGCTAAGGTTGGTCCTTGGCAAGTATTTAACTTGAGGTGAGAACAGTTTGTGTCCATTCTCTTTTGTATATACTAGAATTCTATAGCTGCAATACTGAATTTTAAAGATTTCAGCAGAGTACTCTAGACACTGTGACACACTGTATTCTGTTTAAACACACCTACACACACACACATACACACACACACACACACACACACACACAGAGAGAGAGAGAGAGAGAGAGAGAGAGAGAGAGAGAGAGAGAGAGAGAGAGAGAGAGAGAGAGAGAATAGTTTATGATTGGTTAATTTGGATTTAATATATACATCTCTCTTTTAATTCAAACCTTTTTTAGAATATTGTGATGTAATGAAATGGGTTTCAAACTTTTCTTTTTATTGGCTATTTTATTTATTTACATGTCAACTGTTGTCCCCTTTCCTGGCTTCCCCTCCTACCCTCCCTCCCCATCCAGTTTCCCTCCCTGTGCTTCTATGAGGGTGTTCCCTGAACCACCTAACCACTCCTGCCTTTCCACCCTAGCATTCTCCTATACTGGGACATCAAACTTTCATCAAACTTTCACAGAACCATTGATTCAAGATAAGGCTCTGCTACTTATACAGCTTGGGTCCCTTCATAAGTATTCTTTTTTTTTTTTTTTTTTTTTTTTTTTTTTTTTTTTTTTTTTGGTGATGGTGGTTTAGTCCCTGGGAACTCTTAAAGATCTGGTTCTTTGATAATGTTATTCTTTCTATGGGGTTGCAATCCCCTTCAGCTTCTTAAGTCTTTCCCCTAACTTCTCCATTGAGGTCCCTGTGCTCAGTCCAGTGGTTGACTATGAGTATCCATATTTGTTTTGGTCGGGCTCTGCCATAGCCTCTCAAGGCTTCTGTCAGAAAGAAATTTTTGGCATCAACAGTAGTGTCTGGATTTGGTATCTGCATATGGGATAGGTCCCCAGGTTGGGCAATCCCTGAATGGCTTTTTCCTCAGTCCCTGGTCCTTTATTTATCCATGTATTTATACCCATGAATATTTTGTTCTCCCTTCTAAGAAGGATTGAAGAATCCACATTCTAGTCTTCCTTCTTTTTGAGATTCATAAGGTCTATGAATTTTTTTGTGGGTAAAATATCCAACCATTTTAATAGAAATGTTAATAAAGAAAATAAATGGCCAATACATTCTGAGAAGAGGCCGAGCCTTGCTAGTCCTGAACATGTTTGTTTGTTTGTTTGTTTTTTGAACAATTATATTTTAAAAAACAAAGATAAATGAACAAATTTTAAGCATTTTTGCATAAAAGTATACAAATGTATTTTTGTCAGTGCTTGGCATTTTTTGTTTTTCAAAGGTTTGATAGCGTGCATTAAAGTCTTACTAGTTACAATGAGCATAAAGTACATGTAAAACAGGATGTAACCCGGAATTAGTCAAAGTTTTCTTGGTGTGTAAGGATTGAGCATAATGGATTTTCTTTTTTTTTTTTTTTTCTCTTTTTTTTCTTGAACTTCACACAGTCTGTGAGTTGTTTCTGGGGTGTTCAGAACTTTCTGGGGTTAGCATCCCACTATCAGTGACTGCATATTATGTCTGTTCTTTTGTGACTGGGTTACCTCATTCAGGATGATCTCTAGATGCAGCCATTTTCTTAAGAATTTCATTAAATCATTGTTTCTGATAGCTGAGTAGTACTCCATTGTGTAAATGTACCACAATTTTTGTATTCATTCATCTTCTGAAGGACATCTGGGTTCTTTCCAGCTTCTGGCTATTATAAATAGAGCCGCTATGAACATTGTGGTGCATGTGTCTTTGTTGTATATTGGAGTGTCTCTGGGGTATATGCCCAGAAGTGGAATAGCTGGATCTTCAGGTAGTACTATGTTCATTTTTCTGAGGAACCGCCAGACTGATTTCCAGAGTGGCTGTATCAGTTTACAACCCCACCAACAGTGGAGAAGTGTTCCTATTTCTCCACATCCTCACCAGCATCTGCTGTCATCTGAGTTTTGGATCTTGGCCAATCTGACTGATGTGAGGTGGAATCTCAGGGTTGTTTTGATTTGCATTTCCCTGATGGCTAAGGATGTCGAGCACTTCCTCAGATGTTTCTTGGCCATTCGGTGTTCCTCAACTGAAAACGTTTTGTTTAGCTCTGTACCCCATTTTTTAATAGGGTTGTTTGATTCTCTGGTGTCTAGCTTTTTGAGATCTTTGTATGAATTTTTTTTCTTGGTAATTTCTAGCTACTGGGCTAATATCCACTTATCAGTGAGTTCATGTCATGCATTTATTTTTTGTGACAGGCTTATCTCATGCAGAATGATATTTTCTAGTGCCATCTATTTGTCTAAGAATTTCAGGAAGTCATTGTTTTTAATAGCTACCCCATTGCCTAAATGTCCCACATTTTTTGTATATATTCCTCTATTGAAGCACATCTGGGTTTTTTCTAGCTTCTGGCTATTAAAAATACAAATAAATCTGCTATGAACATGGTGGAGCATGTGTCCTTGTTATATGTTGAAGCATCTTTTGGGTATAAGCCCAGGAGTGGTATAGCTGGTTCCTCGGCTAGTACTATGTCCAATTTTCTGAGGAACCACCAGACAGCATTCCAGATTGGTTGTTATTTGTGACTATTGTGATGGGTGTTGTTTTTCTAATTTCTTTCTCAGCCTGTTCATTCTTTAAGAAGGGGAATGCTACTGATTGGTTTGAGTTAATTTTTTATCCAGCCACTTTGATGAAGTAGTTTATCTGCTGTAGAAGTTCTGTGATAGAATTTTTGGGGTCACTTAAATATACTATCATATTATCTGCAAAGAGTGATATTTATTCTTCATTTCCATTTTGTATCCATTTGAAATTCTTTTGTTGTCTTTTTGCTCTGGCCAGGACTTCCAGTACTATACTGAATAGGCAGGGAGAGAGTGGATAGATAGCCTTGTGTAGTCCCTGATTTTAGTGGGATTGTTTCAAGGTTCTACCCATTTAGTTTGATGGTGGTTACTGGTTTGCTATGTATTGCTTTTAATATGTTTGGCATGGGCCTTAAGTTCCTGATATTTTCAAGACTTTTATCATGAAGGGTTGCTGAATTTTGTCAAATGCTTTTTCAGCATCTAATGAAATGATCATGTGTTTTTTTCTTTTCCTTTGACTTTTTTTATATAGTGGATTACCTTGAAGGGTTTCCATATATTGAACCATACCTACATCCCAAGGATGAAGCCTACTTGAACATGGTGTATAATCTATTTGATGTGTTCTTGCATTCAGTTTGCAAAAATTTTATTGAGTATTTTTGCATTGATGTTTATGGGCTGAATTGTTCTGAATTTCTCTTTCTTTGTAAGGTCTTTGTGTGGTTTAGGTATGAGTTTAATTGTGGCTTCAAAGAATGAGTTCTGTAGAGTTCCTTCTGTTTCTATTTTGTGAAAATTTTTGGGAATACTGGTATTAGGTCTTTTGTCTTTTATGAGCTTTTTTTTGGGCGGGGAGACTTTTGATAACTGCTTCTATTTCTTTAGTAGACATGGTGGGACTTTTTAGATTTTTTTTTTTCTGATCCTGATTTCCCTTTGGTACCTAGTAATTGTCTTGAAAATAGTTCATTTCTTTCAGATATTCCAGTTTTGTTGAGGACATATATGACCTTCAGGGATGGTGCATTCAGTATATGTGTTGGCCAATGTGGAATTAGAAGTAAATGATGAAACACCCGATTTCTCTTTATACACAATCCTATGAACAGAAAAAACGCAATAATTTTTGTAGTGCTGGATGGTTTTATTTCAACTTGATACAAACTAAAGACATTTGAGAGGAAGGAACCCCATAAGAAAAATGTCTCCATAAGTTCCAACTCTAGGTCACTTTATTCATTAGTGATTTATGGGACAAAGTCCAGTCTATTGTGGGTGTTACCATCCTGGGGCTGGTGGTCCTGAATTCTGTAAGACAGCAGGTTGAACAGTCCCTGAATGCAAGACAGTAAGGAGATATATCCATGGCTTCTGCATCAGCTCCTGTTTTTATGTTCCTCCTGACTCCCTTCAGTGATTGAATACAATGTGGAAGCTTTGTCACCAGTATTGAAAATGTGGGGAAAGAGGGTTTATGTCTTATGTAGTGATTCTATTGCTGCTGTACATAAAGCCTATTTTTCAGAAATTTCAATAGTTTATTGTTGTTATTGTTTAACTTCATTGTTGAATTATTTTACAAGAACACTAAATAATAATGGCGAATAGCAAGTAATTTATTTCTTGTTTAATAGTGATATTTATACTTCTCCTACCAAATATATTGTGACTGCATTTAGCTACTCACTTCTGAGGTCTTTATATTAGCTATTATTTTATTTACCTCTTAAAATATTTTGTTTTTCATAATAGTAGCAAAGACATATCTTTAAAGGTGTTTTGCATCCTTAGCAATAAGGAAGCAGTGGTACATATACAATCCCTTGAGATTTCATCTTAATCCAGTCCAATGACTAAGATTAAGAAAATAACTGACAACAAATACTGGGAAGAATGTGAGGAAAAGGAAAACCTTATTCACTGTTTGTGCTGCTGTAAACCAATGCTGCCACGCCTCCATTCTGGAAATGAAACTCTATTTAGCTACCTAGAAAATTAAATCGTGAAAATTTCAGGAAATTGAATGAAGCTTAGATATATTATGCATAGTATGCAGTGTTAGTTTACAGAGAAAGACAAACTCTACATGTTTGCTCTAATTCATGACTTCTAGATACCAATCTTTAGATATTCAGTATGTAAATTTGAGTAATGATGGTATTAGGACTTTATTGCTGTGCAACAGACACCATTCTCAAAACAACTCATAACGACATTTAACTGGGGCTGGCCTACAGGTTTAGAGGTTCGGACCATTGTCATCAAGGTAGGAGCATGGCAGCATCCAGTCAGGAATGGTACAGGAGAAATGAAGAGTTCTCTATCTTCATCTGAGGTATGTTAGGAGAAGACTATCTTCCAGGTAGCTAAAGTGAGGAACTTCAAGCCCACACCCACAGTGACATACCTACTTCAACAAGGTCACACATCCTGATAGTGCCACTCACTGGGCCAAGCATATTCAAACCATCACACATGTAAACCCAGAAAGTTAAAGGGACTATAGTAATGATACAGAGGAATTTCTAAAGATTTGAGTATATTAAGTGCTTTAAACAAGAAATAATGTAATACATGGTAGTTTTTAGCTGGAGAGGGGAGGGAGGGCAACATTGACAGAGAGAGGGAGAAATAATACCACTAATAATGGTTGAAAAGACCATAAGAAATATCTCTTTATACTTAGGTAAAAATACATGTACAATATAGATAAGTGTAGGTGTATGTATCTACAATTTAGATGAAGTCCTGCACTTAGGATCATAATTCTGCACCACAAGTGCTATGGACTATCAAAAAATAAATAAAAATAAATCTTAGTGCCATAAATGAGAAATCTTTCCTCATCCATATGTCAAGGAATTAGAAGGAACCCCTCAAACAACACAGGATATTGTAATTGTCCTTGGTTGCCTCCTAAAACTTTAAGACAAAACCCTACTGTTGAAAATATCATACTCTTCAAACACAGGAATTGAAGGAATCAGAAACAATTTAGAATTTATCTGGAATCCTATACATTTACACCAACTCTCAGGGTTACTATACAAGCTACTAAATGAGAAAAGTAATCAACAGTTTTACCTAGCTGTAAATCCTGTGGACTCCAGTAATGACCAGCCTGTCACAATATCCCCAAAGGGACAGTAGTGGGACTTATATCTTGGAGAAATCAGCAGCTGTCTCATTGAACTTAAGTATTGCTCAAGTATGGAAATCATGTTTGGTTCTGTCAACCAAGAACTACCTCTGGATTTTGAGTTTGTGGACCATAGTGGAGCCCCTACTATTAGCATTTTTCTAAATTACTATGCATTTTACCTGTATTATAAATACCCTTATATCCATAGATAAGTATCACTCACATCTCTCATCAAAATAACTTTTTTAGCAGACAGAGGCGACTGTAGATATTCACAGTTGCTGAAAAATGCTGAGAGCTCCTGACTGTAGGGTTCCCAATTGACACATCTACAACACAACTCCACAACTAACACTCCAGGAGCACTGGAAAGTATGAACTAGAAGATTTTAGGGGATGGAGGACCAGGACATCTGCACCCATGAGACCTCAAAATATGGTTGCTTGAACTAGACCTTCACAATGACACCAGTAGACACGGCAGTGTTGATGGGGGTAATCTCACTAATCCCTGCTCCTAGATGTAGAGCTATGCTTCATTAAAAAGTACATAGAGACAGATAATCAGCCTTATTTAGGGATTAGTTTATCAATAGGTAATCCAGTCCCAAGTAGTCATCCCTAAACGCATACACATATTACACTATGTAACATTGTTGTGAGTGTACATATAATAATAATAAAAGACAAGGTGATGAAATTTGAGAACTGGGGACATGAAAGAAGTAAAAGCCAAGTGAAAGGGATGTGGAAATGATGTGTATAGAATAATTATTCATGGATTTCTCAAAGAACATTAAATTTAAAATGGTTTACAGTTTTAAACAGGCTTTAAAGACAGAAATGTTTTTTATTCTTTTTTGGCAAACCAATTTAGACAATAATATAATTATTTATGCTACTTCAAATTTTGGTATAAATTTATGTAGTAGTTTGGGAACAAAAAGATAGATTATATTGTAGGGTTAGACTAGCCCTTTGAAAATTCATCTGATTTATGGAATGTCTCAGGTAGAGAAAGATCCATGTTGATGTTAGGCAGAAAGGTATTCCTTGCACTTTTCTGAATCTATAAGGAAGATTAAGTTCCTGTTCTAGGACACTATTACATGCTCTTATGAATGACAGTACTACAGAAGGAAATCATTTTGTAAGGAGCTGAGAAGATGGCTCAGTGGGCAAGAGTGTGTGATGAAAAACCATGAGTATGAGAGGTTGGATTCTCAGCAGGTAAATGTAAATATCTCTTTTATTTTCTCAAATGAAGGGATGAGGTAAGAGTTATACCAAAGTTTTACAAATATACAACTTAAGCTGTGCCCAGAGCATTTATATCTAACTATCCTTAGGCCTAGTCCTGGGAGCTTCTAGTCTCTCTACAATTTAATCTGGAAGCCTAGATCTTGAAGACTACCCTAGACCCAGAATATTTTTGCCTCAGTGGGACAGGATGAGTCTAATCCTGTAGAGATTTGTTGCCCCAAGGTGGCACATTATATCTGAATATGAGTTGTAAGCATTATTTTTGTTTCATTTTGTTATGTGACAGGTACTTTATAGCTCTTGATGTTCTGAAACTTGCTGTGTAGACCAAGAATTTCTTCAGACTAAGACTTACCTGCCTCAGTTTTCTGAGCCCAGGATGGAAGATGTGTGCCACCTGGACTCTGTCCCAACCTTGTGTATTTTGAAGGACAATGTAAAAATATGAGTTATTTCTAAAGGAAAATTACTTACGTTCCTCGTTTTTTTATTGATTATCTTATGTAGGTTGATATCAAGCTGATGCATGATTGGACAGTAGAGAATGAGGCAGGGATAAAATTTTTGTAAGGAGGGAGAGAGGAGAAAGGAAGGAGAATCAAGATAAAGCCAGAGAAGGAGGCTCTGGCTCCAGGTGGTATTAATTGGCAATAGGTAAATAGAAATTTTTAAATGATTTTTATAGGTCAATTTGTCTTATCTAGATTGGCGGTTTATATTTTTGTCAACTGGTGGTAAGCTTATTGTGTGGATTTGTTGTGGCTTGAGAATTTAACATATAAATCTGATTGATAAATTATTGATTATTGAGTCATGATTTTCCTGGGCTGTGGGGAATGTGAGCAAAGTTCCAGGCTGGAAGAGAAACAGCGGGGAGAGGGCGGCTCATGGACGACCTGGCAGAGAAGCAGCCAGGGTACACAGGTCTGGCTAGTTGGCCCGTGGACTGTGAGGCACAGCACGGAGTGAGAAGCACTGGAACTGGTCGGCATGCTTTTTATTATTTACTACAACAATCTTATTTACTTACACTTCAAATGTTCTCTTTACCAGTTTTCCCTCCATGAATCCCCATTCAAACTCTCTCGTGCTGCCTCTAAGAGGAAGCCCCTCATCAACCCACTCAATCCTACCTTGTTGCCTTAGCATCCCACTATGCTGGGGCATTGAGCATCCACAGGGCCAAGGGCCTCCCCTCCCATTGATGCCAGGTAAGACCATTCTCTACTATATATGCAGGTGGAGCCATGGGTCCCTCCATGTAGACTCTTTGATTGGTGGTTTAGTCCCTGGGACCTCTGGGGAGTCTAGTTCGTTGATATTATTGTTCTTCCTATGGGTTTGGAATCCCTCTTCAGTTCCTTTAGTATTTGGTAGTCTGTGATCATCCCCAACTCTATTGGTCAGTTCCTGGCAGAACATTTCAGGGGGTATATTTACCAGGTTTCTGTTAACAAGTGCTTCTTGGCATCAGCAATATCAGGAATAGTGTCTGGGTTTGGTGTCTGCAGATGAGATGGATCCCTTCGTGGGGCAGTTCCTAGATGGCCTTTCCTTCAGTCTCTGCTGTACTCTTTGTCTCTGCATTTCCTTTAGACAAGAACAATTCTGAGTTAAAATTTCTGAGGTGGGTGTATAGCCCAACTCCTCAACTGCAGGCCATGGCCATCCACTGGATATGATCTTTACCATTTCCGTTTCCCCTTTGTTGGGGGATTTGGGCTAAGGTTATCACTGTTGGGTCTTGGTAACTTCTTGCTTCCCTGGCATCTGGGACTTTCTAGTGGCTACTCCCAGCTCCCCATCCCCCACTGTTACATACCTCTGATCAATTTGTTCAGGGGACACACCTGATCTTGTTCCCACTTTTCCCTTCACCCTCCGTTTACATGCCTTGATTATTTTTGCACACCCTTTTAAGTAAGACTGAAGCATCCAAACTTTGGTCTTTCTATTTCTTAAGCTTCATGTGGTCTGTAAATTGTGTTGTGGGTTTTCTGAGCTTTTTGGCCAATATCCACTTATCAATGAGTACATACCATATTGCCTTTTGTGATTAGGTTTCCTCACTCAGCATAATATCATCTAGTTCCATTCATTGGCCCGAAAAACTCAGGATGTCCTTGTTCTTAATAGCCTAGTAGTATTCCATGTATAAATAAACCACATTTTCTGGAACCATTCTCCTGTAGTGGGACAGCTGAATTGTTTCCAACTTCTGGCTATCACAAATAAGGCCACTATGAACATAGTGGAACATGTACCCTTGTGGCATGGTAGGGCATCTTTTGGTTTTAAGCCCAAGAGTGGTATAGCTGGATCTTCAGGTAGATTTATTTCCAATTTTCTGAGGAACCTCCCAGTTGATTTCCAGAGTGATTGTACCAGTTTGCAATTCCACCAGCAATGGAGGCGTGTTCCTCACTCTCTACATTCTTACCAACATGTGCTGTCTCCTGAGTTTTTTATTTTAGCCATTCTGATTGGTATAAGATGAAATCTCACAGTTATTTTAATTTGCATTTCCCTGATCACTAAGGACTTTGAACCCTTCTTTAAGTGCTTCTCAGCCATTCAAGATTACTCTGTTGTGAATTTTGTGTTTTGTTCTATACCTCATTTTTTGATTGGGTTGTTTGGTTTTTCGAAGTTAGCTCCTTGAGTTTTTAATATATTTTGGATATTAGCTATATCTTGGATATGGGGTTAATAAAGATTTTCCCCCAATCTGTAGTGTGGTAATTTGTTCTATGTACAGTGTCCTTTGCCTTAGAAGCTTTTCAGTTTCATAAGGTCTCATTTATCATTTCTTGATCTTAGAGCCTGAGTCACTGGAGTTATGTTTGGGAAATTACCCCCCCCCCCCTTATTAATGAATTTGAGGCTTTCTGCCAATTTCTCTTCTATTAAACTCATCACATCTGGTTTTATTTTGAGGTCCTTGATTGACTTGGACTTGAGCTTTTTCCAAGATGACAAATATGGATCTATCTTCATTTTTCTACATACAGACTGAAATTTAGCCAGCACCATCTATTGAAGATGCTTCTTTTTTTTTACATTGTATATTTTTGGTTTCTTTGTTGATAACTAAGTGCCCATAGGTTTGTAATTTTATTTCTGGGTCTTCAATTCTATTTCATTGATCAACATGTCTGTCTCTCTACCAATATCATGAAGTTTATATCACTACTGCTCTGTAGTAGAGCTTGAGGTCAGGGATAGTGATTTCCTCAAAAGTTATTTTATTGTTGAACATATTTTTCATTATTTTATTTTTTTGTTTGTTTGGGTTTTTGTGTTTGTTTGTTTTAGGGGTATTTATTTGTTAGTTATTCCAGATGAAATTGAGAATTACTCTTTTCATCTTTCTAAAGAATTGTGTTAGAACTTTGATAAAGATTGCATTGAATCTTTAGATAGTTTTTGGGTAGTTGGCCATGTTTAATATGTTAATACTGTCGATCCATGAGCATGGGAGATTTTCCCATCTTCTGAGGTTTTCCTCGACTTCTTTCTTCAGAGACTTGAAGGTTTTATACAGGTCTTTCACTTGCTTGGTTAGAGTCACACCAAGATATTTTATATTATTTCTGACTATTATGAAGGATGTTGTTTCCTCAATTTTTTTCTCAGCCCCTTTATCTTTTGAGTAGAGAAAGCCTACTGATTTCAATTAACTTTTCACCCAACAACTTTGCTAATGTTGTTTATCAGGTGTAGAAGTTCTCTGGTAGAATTTTAGGGGTTACTTATATATACTATCATACCATATGCAAAGAGTGATATTTTGACTTCTTGTTTGTCAATTTGCATCCCATTAATCTTTTGTTTTGTTATTGCTCTGGTTAGAAACTAAGTACTATATTGAATAGATAGGGGAGAGTGAACATCATTGTCTTGTCCCTAATTTTAGTGAGATTGCTTTAAAATTTTAAAATTTAATTTGATATTAGCTTTTGGTTTCTTGTTCGTTGCTTTTATTATGTTTATGTATGGGACTTGAATTCACTATCTCTCCAATACTTTTAACATGAAGAGGGTTTGTTTTTGTCAAATGCATTATCAGCTTCTAATGAGATGATCATGTGATGTTTTTCTTGGAGTTTGTTTGTTTAGCAGATTATATTAATTGATTTTTCCTATTTTGAGCCAACATTGTATCTGTGGAATGAAGCCTACTTGATCATAGTAAATGATAGTTTTGATGTGTTCTTAGATTTGAATTGCTGGAGGGTTTTTTTAGTATATTTGCATAGACATTCATAAATAAAATTTTTGAAGTTCTTTTTTTTTCTGTGTTGGTTTATGTATCAGAGTAATTGTAGCATCATAGAATGAATTAAATAGTGTTTCTTCTGTTTCAGTTTTATGGAATGGTTTGAGGAGTGTTGGTGTTAGCTCTTCTTTGAAGGTCTGGAAAAATTCTGTTCTGACAAAGTTATCATTGAGTAGAAAGTCGTTCAGTTTTCATGGTATGTGGGTTTTCTTTTGTTTCTTGTTACTGAAGTTCAGCCTTAGTTCATGGTGATCTGAGAAGATACATGGGATTGTTTCAAACTTCTCGTATCTGTTGAGGCTTGTTTGGTGTCTGATTACATGGTTAATTTTCAAGAAAGTAACTTCTTAGAAGAAGGTATAATTTTTTGTTGTAGGGTGAAATGTTTTGTATACATCAGTTATGTTCATTTGGTTCATATCTTGTATTAGATTTCCTGTGTCTCTGTTTAGTCTCTCTTTTAATGACATTTCCATAATTGCGAAAGTGTGTTGTTGAAGTCTTCCACTATTATTGTGTGGCATTCAATATATGTATTGAGCTTTAGTAAAGTTTCTTTTATGAACCTGGGTGCCCTTACATTGTCTAGAATTGAGACTTCATCTTGATGAAACTTTTCTTTGATGAATATGAAATGTTATTCCCTAACTTTTTTGATAACTTTTGGTTAAAAGTCTATTTTATTGGATATTAGGATGGCACCTCCAGTTTATTTCTTGGGACCGTTTTTTTTTTTTTTTTTTTTTTTTTTTTTTTTTTTTTTTTTTTTTTTTTTTTTCTTTCTTTCTTTCTTTTTTCTTTCTTTCTTTCTTTTTTCTTTCTTTCTTTCTTTTTTTCTTTTTTTTTTTTGAAGACTTTTTTTCAGTCTTTAACTTTGAGGTAGTGTCTATCTTTGTCATTAAGTGTGTTTCTTTTATACAGCAGAATACTGGATCTTGTCTGCATATCCAGTCTGTTAGCTTATGTCTTTTTATCAAGGAGTTGAGTCCATTGATATTGAGAGATACTAGATATAGATAATTGTTACCCTGTTATATATATTGTAGGTGGTATTACATGTATATGATCCACTGTTTTAGGTTTTGTTATGAGATGGTTAATATCTTGTTTTTTCCTTGATGAAGATACCCTTATTGTGTTGAAGTTTTCCTTCTAGATTCCTTTGAAGAGCTGGATTGGTAGATAGATATTGTTTAAATTTGTTTTTGTCATGGAATATTATGGTTTCTCCATCTATGATGATTATGAGTTTTCAGGTTATAATAGTCTGGGCTGGAATTTGCATTCTCTTTGTGTCTACATGACCCCTGTCCAAGCTCTTTTGCCTTTAGGGTCTCTTTTGAGAAGTCTGGTAAAATTCTGACAGGTGTGCTTTCATATGTTACTTGGTCTTTTTCTCTTACAACTTTCAATATTCTTTCTTTTTTTTCTGTATTTAGTGTTTTGATTCTTATCTGATGAGAGGATTTTCTTTTCTGGTCCAATCTATTTGTTTTTCTATAAGCTTCTGATACATTTGTGGCTATCTCTTTCTTTAGGTTGGGGAAGTTTTATTCTATGATTGTCTTGAAGATGTTTTTTGGAATCTTCACTCTCTTATATTTCTATTCTTGTTCTTTCCATTGTGTACTGGATTTTCTGGATGTTTTGTGTTAGGAGTTTTTTGGTTTTGAATTTTTTTTTGACAATTGTGTCAATATCTTCTAAGGTATCTTCAATGCCTTAAATTCTTTCTTCTATCTCTTGTATTCTGTTGTTGGCTTTTTCATCTGAAGTTTCTGACCTCCTTCCTAGGATTTTCATTTCCAGGGTTGCCTGAATTTGTGTTTTCTTTATTGTTTTTACTTCCATTTTTAGATCTTTAACTGCTTTGATCAATTCCTTCATCTTTTTTATTGTGTTTCTCTGTATTTCTTTAAGGGATTTATTTGTTTCTTCTTTAAGGGATTCTGTATGTTTGCCTGTATATTTTTCTCTATTTCTTTCAGGGAGTTATTAATAACCACCTTAAAAGACTCTTTATTATCTTCATGATACAGGAGTTTAGATCTGCAACGTTATTTTCAGCTGTGTCGGTGTATACAGGGCTTGTTGTAGTGTTATAACTGGGTTCCAATAGATTTATTGGCTTTTATTGTTTATTGTCTTGCACTTATCTCTCACCATCTGGTTGTCTCTAATATTAACTGACCTAGTGTTTGTGTGTGGACCCTACTTCCTATGTCCCTGGATTGCTGCATGTCTCTTGGTGGGCCTATGGCCCTTGCTGTAGCAGACCTCCTAAGGAGGTCCTCAGACTGTTGGGTCTTCAGAGGAGCCTACAAGCTGATGGTCTGTCTAGGCAGAAGGCACAGGTGGGATAGTGGGCAGAGCTCACACAGGGGTGTGTGTGAGGTACCGATGGGTCCAGAACCTGTTGTTCTTCTCTGGGGTCCCAAATGTTGCGGTAATTTGGGAGGGACCCTTACCTGTGGCCCTGACTGTAGCAGACCTGCTGGAAACCTTCAGACTATAGGGTCTTCAGAGGAGCAGACACCTGATGTTCCTTTTGTTAGCACAGAATTTTTGACTCTTAGGATGGTAAATCTCAATTATAAGTTTTATGAGATTTTCATCACCATATAAACACACCTCTGGGGATGGCATAAATGCTTATTAAGGAAAGAATCATCCTAGATGTTAGTATCATACTATCATGAGCTGAGACCTTAAATAAATAAAAAGAGAAAACCAGTAGTCCACTCATTTACTGGTCTGTGCTTCTGTGCAGGCAGGATGTAATTAGTTATCTATCTTCTGCAGCTGTCCTTTGCCTACTATTATGGTCTGTAATAGCAATCTATAAACCAGAATGAATTCTTCCTTTCTTCACTTTTCCTTTTTCAGGTACTTTCTTGCTGTAATTAGAAAAAATGTAGTACAGAGAGTGTAACTGTATCATTGATAAATCTTTGATTCATCTTTGATAAATCTAACTGTGTTGTTCTTAAGCTTTTGTTACTGATTCTGGAAGATGTGCAAGAGTTTGGACTTGTGGGTAAGGAGAGCCTTGGGATACAGTAAACTGACTCTAAATTTCTGGTAAGAGTACAAAAGAAAAGAAACCAAGAAAAATGTGGTCATTAAAGGCCACATGATATGTGGTATCATAGAGAAAAATGACACCCATGGAAATCAGCTACAGACTATTCTGCTATGTCTCGGTACAAAATCTAGCTGCAGTCTTTCTATGTCATGAATGAGGTTGAGTGCAAAATGGATCTACAAAGTCACCTTGCTGAGGAAATTATAACACAGTAAGGAGCTTTTGGTTTTTCCCCAGACAGGAGAAAATATGTAGTTCATTTAGGCCTATGGTGGGGCAGTGGCCAAATTTGAACTATTAAGGTTGCCAGAGTCCATACTTTGACAATAAAGTCCCTGATGTATGTGGAGACAGATGATTAATCCCTGTGAAAACTTCAGGCTTTTCTTCTCAACACTAACTGAAGATCAGACTTGCTTTTGAATCAATGAAGTCAGAAAAATCAATATTATAATAAATATGCATTCAGATGTTTAAGAGAGAGAATGAACACAGGAGACAAAGGTATCTAGCCATGAGGCATTGAATATTTTCTCTTTATGCCAAAAATCTGAATTTCAAAAGAATAATTTACAAGAATTAATTTTGTTGAGAAAGACGTCCGTTTAGCAAAAATATGAAAATTTCTTTCTAGTTAAAGGGAGTTGGTAGATCCAATTATTTTGCATTTTTGAAGAAATTCAATATGTGCACCAATAATATATTTAAAAATCATCGTGAAAAAGAGTGGATTCAGAAAGGTTTTTGATTATAGCTTTCTGCTTGAGTACATAATCAACTTCACAGTCAGATATTTTCAAGCCTGAGAATTATTAGTATTACTGATGTGCTTTATTAAAAGCATAAAAGTGCTTTAATCCTTCTCAGAAGGTGTTATGAAGCACATAGATTTAGTAATATAGCCTTTGGGATTTTAAAGTTAATTTTCTAGTCCTCTTATCCTTTATAGATACAAACATGGTCTAGGGTTTCACTTGAGAAATATGAAAGGAAAAGAAAATGATATATCAAAATATTCTAAGAAATTAACTCTGATCTTTAGGAAGCAGAGGCAAAAGTTATAATCAAACATAGTTTTAATGTTATACAGGTAGCAGATAATTACAAAAAAAAAAAAAAAAAAACAGAAACAGAATCCAGACAAACAACTGTTCCAGAAGGAAGTGTTTCTAAGTTACTTTTCTCTGAGTGCAGAGCCTGAAGTGAGACTGTAAATAGAGATTATGTAATCATCAAAGAAGCATGAGATTATAAGTGATGAAGAACAGCTAATGAATTGAATAAATACTCACATGGAAGTACCAGGAAAAGCTAACTAAAAAGATTGAAACACTCAACAATCAAAGGTAACATAAAGAAGCCCATTATATTTGAAGACCCCCCAAAATATATCTGGTGTAAAAACTGACCTTTTCAAAATAAACAAGTTAATTAAGGTGGAAAAGAACTGGAACTAGAAACAACATACAGAGACAGACTAAGGTGAAACTTAGTCAAAAGTCCTTATTTAGTATTTTAAAGGCATTAGGTATGAAAATTAAATATAGACTGTAACAAAACCATAATCAACAAAATGCAAATGGCACAATTCTTTGTCCATTCTATGGTTTTATTATCTGTACAATTGCTCCTATATAAAGATGAAATATTCTCTATGTTTTACTTACAATGACCAAAAAAATTTTGGTACATTTTTGTTTGCTTTCAGACTTCCTTTTATTTCTTTTTTCTTTTTCATTCGTTAATCTTTTTTTTATAGTCCAGTCTGTATCCTCCTTGCAGTCTACCCTCTGCCTGTACAACATGCCATACCTCCTTCTCTGTTCCTATCTCCAGGAGAATGTCCCCATCCCAAACCTCCCCCTCCCTGGGACCTCAAGTCTCCTGAAGGTTAGATGCATCTTCTCTCGCTGAGTTAAGTCCCAGCTGTCCTCTTCTCTATGTGTCTTGGAGGCCTCATATCAGCTGGTGTTTTCTGTCTGGTTTGTGGCTCAGTGACTGAGAATCTAAGTGTCCCCAGGTTACTTAAGACTGTTGGCTTTTTATAGTGTCACCATCCTCCTCAGCTTCTTCCATCTTTTCCCAAATTCAGCCACAGGGCTCACCGGCTTCTGTCCATTTGTTGGGGGCAAATATCTACATCTGCCTCTTTCATCTGCTTGTTGGCCCTTTCGGAGACCAGTCATGCTAGGCTCCTGTTTGTAAGCACAACATAGTATTAGTAATACTGTCAGGCTCTGGGACCTTCCCGTGACCTCTGAATTTAGGCCTGTCACTGGACCTCCTTTCCCTCAGTCTCTTCTCCATTTTTTTTCTCTGCAGTTCTATCAAAAAGGAACAATTCTGGGTCAGTTTTTGTCTGTGGGATGGGAATCCTATCCCTCCACTGGATGACCTGTCTTTCTGCTGGAGGTGGATTCTACTGTTGGGCATTTCATCTAGGGTCCCTCACTTTGAGTCCTGAGATGCTCTCACCTCCTAGATCTCTAGTACACTCGAGAGGGTTCTCCCACCTCCTACGTCTCACTGAATCGAAGACTCCATTAATATAATAATAGCACACAGAATATAAAGGGACAAATAAATTTATGTTATACTGTCCTCATTCAAATATACTGTTCAGTAAAATTACAGAACAATGACATGGATACTTTAGAATATTTTTGTATCCACAGTGAGATTGCAAAGATGTCATTCCATTACTGTATTATATTTAAATACAAATGTAATAATTGTAAGATATAGTTAATACAAAGCTATCAATGCTATAATTCATCTACCCTGAATTATTATTAATCTTAGTAATTTTTACATTTTAGCAGTTCTCAGTTCAGACCAGATAGTATGTTAAATATTCAAAAGTCATATTTACCCAATGATCACCATGTTGACCAGTATAGTACTAAAATATATTTATTTTATTTTCTATTTAATACACAAGAACATTTAAGAAAAAAATTGAATAGGCAAGTCTCAAATTATTATGTAAAATGCAAAGGAAGTTTGAATAATAAAAATTGATACATTCATCTCTTCTGAATGCTCTTTCAGTCATCCCATAATACAGCATTTTAAAGATTTCTATTCAAATAAACATGATTTTGTACTTTACCTCCTGCTGCAACAAATCTAAAGTGCTGCAAGTAAAAAGCTGCTAAAAATTACAAATTACCACCCAAGCTTCCCTGCCTTCATGACGATAATTAGTCCTATTTTTGAAGGACCAGAATTATTGCCAAACAATTAGATACATCTCTGGGAAAATGCATCACTTTGCCTTCAACATACCTTTTTGGAAAAAGGAAAAAGTAATCTGTTTCCATTTAAAGTTGAGTTTGAGATGATTCTCTTTACGTTGTCTCTGAAATTAATGGAATTGAATGTGAAAAATTGCACAAATAAAGAGAAGGAAATGGAAAGAGAGGGTTTAAGCACAGCAAACAGAAGACTAGAAGTGACTCACAGCCATGCGCCCGCACTGTCATTATCCCATCGTCTCTTTCAATGCAATCTGAGATTTTTGTCTTTTTGAAAAACTTAAACTAAAATTCTGGAATCTATTTTCAAAAGGGAAAACAATAAATTCTTTTGAAAAAACTGTTTAGTCTCTTAAGATTAGATTTATTCATTTTATTCTATGTGTGAATGTTTTGTTATTTCACAGACATGGAGAATGCATGTACACTCCATATATTCTTCATGCCTGTGGAAATCTGAAGAGCTCATTGAAAACCCTGGGAAATGGAGTTACTGAGAGTTGTGAACCAACTTGTCAGTGCTGGTAGTTGAACTTGGATCCTTTTCAAGTATATCAAGCATAATACTTTAACTGCTAAGCAGTCTAACCAGATCCCTGTTCTTTAATCAAATACACACATCTATGCATATATGCACACACGTGTATGCATGCATGTATGGATGTGTTATCTCCCAGATTCCTTCTCTTTATCTTTTCCACAATGCATTCAAATTCTAATTATTGATCGGAGAAGGTATAGCTGTATACAATTTTATGTATGATCTCCAAGGTCATAGAAATGATATTTCAATTTTGAACACACTCTTAGTCCAATATCTGGCAGAATATATACTCAACATATATCTCATAAGTTAATAGTTCTGGGTTTGTTATTTAGAAAAACAGAGTTTTGAACGCTGATCTATTCATTATTTATATTCATTGGGATCAATCTCTATAGTACTATGATTAAGGGGGGGTGCCTTCACTATCTCTGTCTACACTTATGGAAATGGAAAAACATATCAATATACACATACTTATGCCTCATCAATATCATTGTGAACCAAATAAGCAAATCATCTCAACATAAGGGACTTACTTTCTAGTGGCATAAAAAGTCACAAGGAAAATAGTTTATATATATGTTGTACAATAGAAGTGACAAGATGTGTAAAGCTTTGGATTCAGAAGTAATTAAATGCCATTTTCTTTAATGAGTGTTTCACAAACGCTACGGTAAGACTATATTCATAGACTTTATTATATGTAATACTTAGCATACTATTTAACTGCTTTTGAGTGATATTTCAGGTTTGACTGAGATCTAGTAATTTAAAGTAATATGAAGCTTATTTCCTTAATAATTACAAATACATTTTAATAAAAATGATAATGAAGCATTGTTACCTTTAGAATTAGTAAATCCTTTTTATAACATGGAGTTCTAGTTGGTCAGTGCACAATTACATATATTAATCTCATTTGGCTTCTCACCAATCCTATGGGCTGGCATGACTATGCTATTAATTAAGTCCATTTGGTTATTCTAACTCTAGATAAAGAGAAAAATTCTAACTGCCTCCTATCCACTATTTCATTCTTATATAAGTGTACCTTTTACCAACATGATCCTATGACCAGCATCTTGTTGGCATAGAGATAGTTTGCTATCTCTGTTCAGAAGAACTAAAATCTTTTTCTGATCAACTTTCAACTCTGATGTGAAACTGGTGTAGAAAACTATGACAGCTGGTTCTTTAACTTTTTTTTTTTTTGCTATCTCATATTTTCCCGTCCCACATAGGTCTTAATTGCAAACTCTACTTTGTTCCTCTCTTAGATTGGACATGTGTACCACCACAGCCCTTAAATTAGAAAAGTCGCAAGAGTATACTCAATTTGACACAAACTTAAGTCATCTGAGATGAAAGAATTATTATTGAAGATGTGTCCGTATGATCAGGCTGTAGGATTTTTTTTTTAATTAGCTATTGATGAGGTAAGACCCAGCCCACTGTAGGCAGTGCTATCCCTGGGCTGGTTCTATGAGGAAGTGAGCTGAGCAAACCAGTAATCATCAGTCTTCCATGGGCTGTGTCTCAGCTCTTCACTTCAGGTTGCAGGCTGGTTTAATCCCTGCCCTCACTGCCTTTGATGTTGAACTCTTACATGGAACTGTCATTGTAATAAATCTTTTACTCCCCAACTTGTCATTGGTCATAGTGTTACATCAATGCAGTGGTTACTCTAACTAAGACATATGTGTTTTCTACTGAATTTTAAAGAAATAGTTCAATACCTACAGCAGTTAGATGAAGTCATCAAAACTGACATTCTTTTGACAAGTAAGTAGAATCTATCTTTAGAAATAAATAATCTTTAGAAATAAATAAAATGATCTCATGTGTTACTTTATTTTTCACAGACACTCTGCATAAATATTTTGCTCATGACCCATGTCATACTAAAATGCATTGATAATTTGCAGAACTTTAAACAGCTTACCACTTTATATCATGTTGTCATCCCAGCCTCTTTCTTAGTTATTCGTGTATAATAAGCTCCTGCAATATGCCCTTCTTAAATAACCATTACTTGTTGTACATGTATTCACTTGAGTGGTTACTCAGAAACTAAACAGGGAAAGTGGGTATATTGCTTTGTTAAATGTTACTCTAAATGTCATGTTAAGGTATTAGCTTTTTTTTTTAACAGGTGCTGAAGATTCTTTTTTAAAAATTTTTATTAGTTATTTTGTTTATTGTATTTCAACTGTTATTCCCCTTCTCAGCTACCCTTCCAAAACCCCCTACCCCACCCCTTGCCCCTACATCTATAAGGATACTCACCTACCCACCCACCCACTTCTGCATCATCTTCCTAGCATCCCCTATCCTGTGCATCAAGCCTTCACAGGAACAAGGGCTTCCCCTCCCAAAGATGCCCCAGATAAGGCCATTCTATGCCAAATATGCAGCTGGAGCCTTGGGTCCCTCCGTGGTTGGTTGGTATTGTTATTATACCTATGGGTATGCAAACCCTTTCAGGTTTGTCAGTCCTTCCTCTAACTTTTCCATTGGGGTCCCCGTGCTCAGTCTAGGGGTCGGCTATGAGCCCTCATATCTATATTGGGCAGAATAGCAAAGGAGGAGACAGCCATATCAGGCTCCTGTCAGCAAGCAATTCTTGGCATCAGCCATAGTTTGGTGTCTGCATAAGGGATGGGTCCCCAGGTGATGTTCAGAGACATCTGTGTTGCGTTTAGCTTCTGGCTATTTTAGATAAGGCTGCTCTGAACATAGTGGGGCATGTATTCTTGTTATATGCTGAATAATCTTTTGGGTATATGCCTAAGAGTGATATAGCTGGGTTTTCAGGTAGTACTATGTCGAATTTGCTGGAGAACCACCAGACTGATTTCCAGAGTGGTTGTTCAAACTTTCAATCTCACCAGCAATGGATGAGTGTTCCTCCTTCTCCACATCCTTGCCAGCATCTGCTGTCACTTGATTTTTGATCTGAGCCATTCTGACTGGTATGAGGTAGAATCTCAGGGTTGTTTTGATTTGCATTTCTATGATGACTAAGGATGTTGAACAATTTTTTAAGTGCTTCTCAGCTATACAAGATTTCTCAGGTGAGAATTCTGTTTATCTCTGTACCCATTTTTAGTAGGATTATTTGATTCTCTGGAGTCTAATTTCTTGAGTTCTTTGTATATGTTGGCTCTTTGCCCTATATTGGATGTAGGGATGGTATAGACCTTTCCCCAATCTGTTGATTGCCATTTTGTCCTATTGAACATGTCCTTTGCCTTACAGAAACTTTTCAATTTTATGAGTTCCCATTTGTCAATTGCTGGTCTTAGGGCATAAGCTATTGGTGTTCTGTACAGGAAATTTTTCCTGTGTCCAGGGGTTCCCACTAGTTACCATAAGCATAAAGTACATGTAGGGCAGAATGTAACATAGAAATAGATTTATTTTTGATTAAAGATTAAGCATAATGATCTGTGAATACCAAAAATTGCCACAAGGATATTATCTTAGCTCTTGGATTATTAGTGAATTGAGGGCCAGGTGTACCAAACTCTGAGAGGGTGCTATACATTTATTTTTTTTCTAAGAAGGACTGAGGCTTTTTTTTGCCTTTGTTTTTTCTTGAGCTTCATATATGCTGTGAGTTGTTTCTGGGGTGTTCAGAGCTTTCTGGGGTTAGTATCCAATTATCAGTGACCGAATACTATGTCTGTTCTTTTGTGACTGGGTTACCTCACTCAGGATGATATTCTCTAGATGCATCCATTTTCTTAGGAATTTCATAAAGTCATTGTTTCTGATAGCTGAATAGTACTCCATTGTGTAAATATACCACAATTTTTGTATCCATTCATCTACTGAAAGACATCTGGGTTCTTTCCAGATTCTGGCTATTATAAATAGGGTATATCCAGTCATTTTATCAGCGGAAGAAGTTCTCTGATGGAATTTCTGGGGTCTCTCAAGTATATTGTCATGTAATCTACAAATAGTGATATTTTGACTTCTTTCTTTCTAATTTTTATCTCTTTGACCTCCTTTTGTTGTCTAATTGCTCTGGCTTGAACTTTGAGTACTAAATTGAATAGATAGGGAGAGCCTTGTTATCCTTGTCTAGTCCCTAATTTTAGTGGGATTACTTCAAGTTTCTCTCCACTTACTTTAATGTATATTGCTTTTACTATTTTTAGGTATGGGCCTTAAATTTTTTTCTTTCCAAGAATTTTAATATGAAGGGGTGTCGAATTTTGTCCAGTGTTGACAGAAATGAAGGTTGAAATGATTATTTGGGTCTTCACTTTCAGAGTTTTAAGTCCCTGGTCACTTGATTTAGTCATATTTTGGGTGTCCTTGGAGCAAAATGGCTCACCTCATGACTAACAGGAAGCAGATGAAGCAAAGCTTCTGTTGGGTTTCCTCTTAGATTAATTTGGTTTCATCCGGGCTCATCTACCATCTTCTGTTGTCTTCTGAGACCATCATTTTTGCAAACACGCATAAGGCAAACCTGGAAGTACACCTCATCCAGTTACATTGACAATCTGAGACAAGTAACCTCAATAATAGGTAAATCTGTACATCAGCATAGAAAAGGCCGAAGAAACAATCATTTTTCCATTTAGCTTACTTACCTAGTGGAATAATAACAAAGTGAAAACTGATATTGAAACAACAGATGTATCCACATTCATAGTCTTCCAAAATATTACACAGAGAAACATGGGAAGGAGCAATATAAGAAGAAAGATGGGTTGAAAGAACTGGTACATTTGTTTTTTTCCTCATAAGAAATGGAGTGATACTGCTGTTTTCTTTAGTTGGAATTCTGGCTGGGTGACAGAGAAGGGTGTGACCATGAGTGAGCACTACTTCAGTGGGAAGCCTTTTTTGAGTGAAGAGCCATTACATGTGACAGTGCTAGCTGGAACTAGGAACTGTGACCTGCATGTGAACCCAAGTGAGCCACTAATCCAGGAGCCTGACATCATCAGGACTATGTTAGAGAGGTTTGCCAATGCCTGTCTAGGGTGGATCTGATACGATTTTTTCCTTCTATTATATGTACACTTATAAAACTGAGTATAATGTACTGGATGGCTAAGACCATAAGAAGCTGGGTAACAAAAATGGTGTGTGGGGCTGGAGAGATGGTGAGCAGTCAAGAGCACTGGATACTTTTCCAGAGGAACCAGGTTTTATCTCTAGCCTGTACATGGTGGTTTACAACCCTCTGTTACTATAGTTCCAGGGGATCCAATGTCCTCTCTGGCTTCTTTTCTTTCCTCATAAAAGGAAAGTTAACAGGTGAACTGTAAATGTCTTCATAGAAAAATAACAAAACAGCTGATTCTAGAAATTAGCAGAGAGTTGGGCCTGGTTTTAAATTGGGGTGTTACCTTTTTCATCCAAGTGCAACTCTATTCCTAATTAACCTTTCAAACAGATGCTTGGAAGTACTGTACTCTTTCTTCTTATGGGACCTAGGGATGGTCTTGTAGAGGCTGGAATATATATATTCCTAGTGCTCATATGCCTTTTATTTTCTGAGTCATCTGTATTTATAGCAAATGTGAAGTATAGCCAGGAGACGGTACATTAAAGGGAGGCTGAGGTTTAAAATAAAAGTGATTGACATTTATGTTTCCTGAAACAACATGCGTGTAGAAATTGAACAGGGAATCTACTTCTATTCACAGACATAAAATATATAAAGACATGTCACAACAAAAGCAGGCTAGATTAACACCACCTATATTGTTTCCTTAGAACTATAGAAATTCTGATTTGAAGAGATAATCATGAACATTGGTGTTTGAAACATGAGTATTATAACTCATTGCAGCACAATTTAAGGGATAGTTCCACATTGATATGAAAATTTCAGACTGAAGTCTAATAAATAAGCTGTATTCTTGACCTGTATAAAAGGTAACATTGGAATGTAGAGTTTGGAATTTTCTCTATTGCTTTGAGAACATTCATGGGTCTTAAAATTCAGTGTATATGTGGAGAGTCTACAAACTCCCTCTAAATAAAAATAAATAAATAAATGAATAAATAAATAAATGAATATTTTAGTTTTCTAGAATGTATCAAATTTGATTTGACATACTGGTGTTATGAATATGTTTTGTCACATATCAGTAATATAAAATTTTTTATAACATAAATGTGTTTTAGAGTAATTATTTTTTGTATTAGTTTTTGTTTACAGCTTTCTTATATAATGTGATTTTGGGAGTTAGACCAATTCAAGGCTTCCTAAAAGGCCCTGGTCAAAGGACAAAATGAACATAGTTCAGTGTCCTTGCTCAAGAGCAAACTTGGCATGGCCAGTCGGGATAAAGCTGGAACCTTGAAAGAGTTAATGCTTGGTTCCTGGGAATTTGACTTTTCTTCCTAATGAAACGAATGTTATCAGTTTCAAGGCTACTATGTGCGCAGTCTGGAATTGCCCTTGCATCAGTCTGTGTTCCTTTTGTGTAGCAATGCTTGATTAGCCTCCTGGTGACATTGTCCCATTGTATGACAAATGTTGCTGACACTGTCCTCATTTCTACCTGGACATAGTACCTAAGTGCTGAACCTCTTAATAAGTTTGTTTGACATAAGATATAGTTTGTACAAGATCTCCCAGTCCCAAACTTCCTTAACTTCTCTGTCTTTTACCTTTATCTTCTGATCTCCTGATCTTCTATCTTAGGACTTTGTCACTAATGACACAGAATGACCTCTTGATACAGGTCAATGTTACCTTTTTGTGTGACAGTTGATCCCTGAAAATCAATGGGAACATTAGATCTTAATAAACCTTGTAAGGATAGGCAACTATTAATTCCTGTTGTGGTAAATAAAGAAAAGGATCTGCTGCTACTGGTTCTGCATGGAGCCACAGGCCACTGCAGTGGATCAGAGTATCGTGGCTGCTACTCTGCCACATGGTTTGCAAGCCACAAGGTCCTCTAGGCAGGTAGTTACCATGCCTGGCACTCACACACATTTTGCTCCACTGGCCCCACCTGTCCTCACTCAAAATACTCAACAGAGTCAGATCTGCGTGCTCCAACTGACTCTCAGCCATTGCTTTCACACACTGTCCTCCACAGCCCTTTAAAACCACGACTCAATAATCAATAATTTATCAATCAGATTTATATGTTAAATTCTCAAACCACAATCCATAGCTTACGACCAGATGACAAAGATATAAACCCGCCTAGATAAGATAAACTCACTTATAGAAATTCATTTCTTAGAAAGTATACATAACTACGTATCGCTACTCAGAGCCACATGGATGGAGATGGGTCGTCTTTGTCTTCCATGTTGAATCTCTCTTTTTCCTCCTCTCTCCCAACTTACAAAAACTTTGTCCCACCCCAATGTATACTGCCTAAACATGTATCACCTTGACATCAACTTACAAATTTCAGTTCTGCTATCTTTGCTTGTTATGTGTTATATAATAATTCGTTTAGCCCATTCAAACTTTCTTATATGTAAGATAGTGGAAATAATCATATCTCCAGATATTCTAGTACAAATGAAGGAAGTGAATATTCAACAGGTGTGCAAAGTATATACATATATGTGCACTAGTGATATTGGCAGAGGCTGGACACATACCCAGAGTCAACAAGCAGGAGCTAGAAGCAAACTGTAATTTTGCATTTTGAAAATGTCTATATCTCTTATTACTAGAGTAGGGTTTCTTGAAAAATTCTTAATGATCTATAAATCTATATTATTTAAAGCACTCACATTTAATTTATCAGATGTATCCCTGTTCTATTTACCCATTAATTAATTAATAGTAAGACAAGACATTAATTATATAGCCTAAGCTAGTCTTAAACTTTTCTTCTGCTTGACCCAGCCTATTTGCTGAGTTTCTGTGTATATGTCACCATTTCCAGTTTAATTCACTTTATTTTATGTGTTCAATTAAGTATTATGAATTTTGTAAGTTTTTTTGCAGTATCTATTAGAAATTATTTGAACATAGAATAGAAATATTATGTATGTTCTTTTAAAAATACAATGTGAAATTTTCATTTTATTTTTCAATTATGTGTCTCTTTGCAGATGAGTATGCTCATGTATAATGAAGGTGTCCATGGAGGCCAGAAGACATGTCAGTTATTCTGAAACAAGAGTTATAAGTAATTTTGTGCTACCTAACAAATGTGTGCTGGGAACCACACTCAGGTTTCCTCCAACAGTGTCTTGGTTAGTTTTATGTCAACTTGATACAATTTAGAGTCATCTGAAAGCATGGAAACCTCAATTGAGAGTGTCTTCATAAACTCCAGCTGTAGGGCATTTTCTTAACTATTGACTAATGGGACAATACTTATCCCTTTGGGGGTAGTGTATTCCTGGGTTGGTGGGTCTGAGTCCTATAAGGAAGCAGGTTGACTAAAACCAAGGAGTAAAGGTAGTAACCAGAATTTCTACATCAGCTCCTGCCACCAGGTTTCTGCTCTATTTGAGTTCCTGTCCTGGCTTCCCTCAGCGATGAAGAGTGCTGTGGAAGTGTAAGCCAATAAATGTCTCCTCCACAGGTCTTTGTTTATGATATTACATCACAGACATAGTAATCCTAAGTACCAGAAGTAGGTTATTGCTGTGACAAACATGACCATATTATTTTTGGGAGGATTATAGAAGGACTTTGGAACTCTGGAATAAAAAAGCCTTTGTGTGTTGAGAGTGCAGTGAGTTGTTTCTTATGAGCTTTGAATAAAAAGAATGTTGAGACCAATACAAAAAATTAATGCATGACTTGTGCCATTTCAGAAGGATGCAAGGCCCACACTGGAATATTTTTGTGAAGAACCTACAGTGTCTGGTCAGCTGGAACTGAAGAATTAGCTATTATAAGCGGGATACAGAGCCACTAATGAAAACCTTTATTTTGTTAAGACAGTGAATGTTGGTTAGTCAGGTCTGAAGAATTAAGCTGTTATCAAGAAGGGCCTAGCCTCATTGAGCTGCCATTTCCTGGGAACTGTTTGCTCAAGGTCAGAACATAGAGGCTGCATTCCAGACATGGTTAAGGTTCTACTTTTGCTAGTAGATGAACTCAGTATTTTTTTTTTTTTTTTGTTTTCAACTTTATTTTAAAAATACAGAGATACAGGTGCAGATTTAAAAAAAACATTTTTTGCATAAAACTGTATGAATATATGTTTGTCGTTACGTGATTTTTTTTAAAGGTTTGATAGTATGTATTGAAATCTTACTAGTTACACTGAGCATAAAGTACATGTAAAATAACATGTAACATGGAAACAGTCAAAGTTTTCTTGGTATATAAAGATTAAACTTAATGTTTTTTAAATACCAAGAATTGCCACAAGGCTATATTCTTAGCTCTTGAATTATTAATGATTTATATAGTTTTATTTGTCTAAGAAGGACTGAGGCTTTCACTTTTGGGCCTTTCTTTTTTTTTTCAGTTTCATAAGGTTCATGAGTTGTTTCATGGGTATTCAGAGCATTCTGGGGCTAGTATTCAACTATCAGTGACGGCATATTATGTCTGTTATTTGTGACTGGGTTACCTCACTCAGGATGATATTCTCTAGATCTCTAGATTGCCTAAGAATTCTATAAAATCATTGTTTCTAATAGCTGAGTAATAATCCATTGTGTAAATACACCACAATTTCAGTATCCATTCATCTACTGAATGACATCTGGGTTCTTTCCAGCTTCTTGCTATTATAAATAAGGCTGCTAAGAACATGGTGGAGCATGTGTTCTTATTATATGCTGGAGTATTTTTGGGGTATATGCCCAGAAGTAGAATAACTGGGTCTTTGGTAGTACTATGTCCAATTGTCTGAGGAATCACCAGACTGATTTCCAGAGTGGTTGTATCAGTTTACAACCCCACCAACAGTGAAGAAGTGTTCCTCTTTCTCTACATCTTTGCCAGTATCTGCTGTCATCTGAGAATTTGATCTTAGCCATTCTGATTGGTGTGGGGTGGAATCTCAGGGTTGTTTTGATTTGCATTTCCTTGATGACTAAGGATGTCAAGCATTCCCTTAGATGCTTCTCAGCTATCCAATATTCCTCAGCTGAGAATTTTTGTTTAGCTCTGTACCCCATATTTAATTGGATTGCTTGGAGTCTAACTTGTTGAATTATTTGTATTTATTGGATATTAGACCTTTATCAGATGTGGGATTGGTAAAGATCCTTTACAAATCTTTTGGCTGCTGTTTTGTTTCCTTAACAGTGTCCTTAGTCTTACAGAAACTTTGCAATCTTATTAAGTCCCATTTATCAATGCTTGATCTTAGAGCACAAGCCATTGGTGTTCTGTTAAGGAAAATTTCCCCTGAGTCTATGTGTTCAAAGGTTTCCCCCACTTTCTCTTCTGATAGGTTCAGTGTACCTGGTTTAATGTGGAGATCTTTAATATGCTTGTACTTGAGCTTGGAACAAAGATATAAGAAAGGAACTATTTTCATTCTTTTACATGCTGACTGCCAGTTGAGCCAATACCATTTGTTGAAGAGGCTGTCCTTTATCCATTGAATGTTTTCAGCTTTTTTTGCCAAAGATAAAGTGACCATAGGTGTGAGAGTTCAATTCTGGATTTTTTATTCTTTTCCACTGATCTACCTGCCTATCTCTATACCAGTACAATGCGAATTTTAACACAATTGCTTTGTAATATAGCTTGAGGTCAGGAGTGGTGATTGCTGCGGAAGTTTTCTTGTTGTTGAGAATAAAATTTTCTATTTTATATTTTTGTTGTTCCAGATGAATCTGTAAATTCCTTTTTCAACTCTATAAAGAACTGAGTTGGAATTTGATGGAGATTGCATTGAGTCTGTTGATTGCTTTTGGTAAGATGGCCATTTTTACAATGTTGATCCTTCCAATCCCTGAGCATGGGAGATCCTTCCATCTTCTGAGATCTTCTATGATTTCCTTCTTCAAATATTTGAAGTTCTTGTCATACAGATCCTTCACCTACTTAGTTAGGGTCACACCAAGGTATTTCATATTGTTTGCGACTATTGGGAAGGGTATTTTTTCTCTAATTTCTATCTTAGCATGTTTAATCTTTGTGAAGAGGAAGGTTACTGATTTGTTTGGCTTAATTTTAAGTCCAGCCACTTTGCTGAACTTGTTTATCAGCTGTAAAAGTTCTCTGGTAGAATTTTTGGGGTCACTGCAGTACACAATCATGTCATCTGCAAATAGTGATATTTTGACTTCTTCCTTTCTGATTTGTGTCTCTTTGATTTACTTTTGCTGTCTAATTGCTCTGGCCATGACTTCCAGTACTATATTGAATAGGTAGGGGGAGAGTGGGCAGCCTTGTCTAGTTCCTGATTTTGGTGGGATTGCTTCAAGTTTCTCTTCATTTAGTTTTATGTTGGCTATTGGTTTGCTGTATATTGCTTTTATTATGTTACAGTATGGGCTTTGGATTCCTGCTCTTTCTAAAACTTTAAAATCAAGGGGTGTTGAATTTTGTCAAATGTTTTCTCAACATCTAGTGAGATGATCATGTGTTTTTTTTCCTTTGAGTTTGTTTATATGATTGATTACATTGATGGATTTCTGTATATTAAACCATCCCTGCATCCCAGGGATGAAGCCTACTTGGTCTTGGTGAATGATCGTTTTGATGTGTTCTTGGATTTGGTTTGCAAAAATTTTATTGAGTATTTTTGTTTCAGTGTTCATAAGGGAGATTGTTCTGAATTTCTCTCTCCTTGTAGGGTCTTTGTGTGGTTTAGGAATGAGAGTTATTGTAACTTCGAAGAATGAGTTGGGTAGTGTTCCATCTGACTCATTTTTTGGAATGGTTTGTAGAATATTAGTCGTCATTAAATGTCTGACAAAATGCTGCACTGAACCCACCTAGTCCCAGGCTTTTTTTGGTTGGGAGGCATTTTAATGACTGCTTCTATTTCTTTAGGTGTTATGGGATTGTTTAGATGTTTTATCTGGACCTGATTTAACTTTGGTATCTTTTATCTGTCTAGGAATTTATCCATTTTTTCCAGACTTTCCAGTTTTCTTGAGTATAGGCTTTTGAAGTAGGATTTAATGATTTCTTCAATTTCCTCAGTTTCTGTTGTTATGCATCCCCTTTCACTTCTGATTTTGTTAATTTGGATACTCTCTCTTTGTGTCCTTTAGTTAGTTTGGCTAAGAGTTTATGGATCTTGTTAATTTTCTCAAAGAACCAGCTCATGGTTTTGTTGATTTTTTGTATGGTTCTTTTTGTTTTTACTCAGTTGATTTCTGCTATGAGTTTAATTATTTCCTGCTGTCTACTTCTCTTGGGTGCATTTGCTTCTTTTTGTTCTAGAGCTTTCAGAAGTGCTGTCAAGTTGCTAGTGTGTGCTCTCTCCAATTTCTTCTTGCAGGCACTCAGAGCTATGAGATTTTTTTCTTAGTATTGCTTTCATTGCATCCCATTGGTTTGAGTATGCTGTGCTTTCATTTTCATTAAATTCTAGAAAATCCTTAAGTTATTTCCTTATTTCTTCTTTGGCAATGCTATTGCTGAGTAGAGCATTGTTCAGCTTCCATGTGTATATGGGCTTTTTGTTGTCTCTGTTGTTATTAAAGACCTGCATCATCATCGTGAAGTATGATTTCAAGTCTAAGTCTTGTTTTTCTGGTGTGTTTGGCAATCTACTACTTGCTGTGGTGGGAGTGCTGGTTTCTGATGTTGCCAGGTTGTCTTTACATTACTCAAGTTATTTTGCTTTCCTCTTGCCATCTTCTTATCTGTGGTGACAGGTGATCTTGTTGTCAGTGACTTGTGCTTATCTCTTCTGTTGATATGGGGACTCCTGGGCTCAGGAAGAAAATTGCTTCTGACTGTTTGGCTCTTTGTGGGCAGTGAGTTCTGATGGCAGTGACTCAGTTCTGCCTTTTGGGCTCAGGTGTGGGAGCTCTTGTGAGGCTGGTCTGGGAGCTCAGCCCTCTCCTTACAGGTCCTGAGTCCTACTGGCAGAGACCTGGCTCTTTATGCCAAAAAGAACCATTTTCCAGACAGCACAGCATTCTCTGCTCTCTGAGAACTCCTGGTGTGACCTCCCTGGGCCTTTGTGTCAGGCTCTGGTCCAGGTGTAAAAGCATCTGTGGTGCTGATCTTTGAGTACTGTCTTTCCTGGGCAGATCCTGAGACTGGATAACAGAGGTCCGGCCCTCACTGTGGGCCCCGAAGGACCCTTTTCCACAAGCATTGCCAAGTGCTCTGTGCATTCTGGGTATTTACAGAGCGACCCCACCAGGCCTGTGCCCCAGACTCTCTGCTGGTTCAGGTGGAAAAGAGCCTGTGCGTCTTGTCTGCAAGCACAGGCTTCCCGGGTGAACTCATAATTCTAAGAGTTATCCAAATAATGGTTTTGATGAAATGAAGTGTTTCAGATACGACCAGGCTAATTTGCTCTGTCCCCTGTCTCTGCGTCTCTGTGTCCCTATGTTTGTCTTTCTCTGTGTTTCTGTATCTGTCTCTTTCTGCCTCTCTGTCTCTGTTTCTCTCTTCCTGATGGTTGCTCCAGTGGTTTTGTTTTTGTTTTTTTTTGTTTTTTTCTTCTTCTTTTTAGCTTCCTTGCCTGCCTATAATGACAATTACAAACTGACATTCTAAAAGTATTACTAAGCCTCCAACTAAATGCCGTCTTTTATGAACTGTCTTGTTCATGGTATTTTTTCAGAACAGTAGAGCAGTAACTAAGACAAAACACAGTATTTTGTGTTGTTGATTCATCTAGCAAAAAAATTAGCTTTAGTAACAAGCTACATCCGTCATTCAATCCCAGAGTATCACTACCAGTAATTTAAACTAGGAACTACTAGTAACAAATTTGTGAAGTATGTCTGTGCTGATTTCTTGTTGCTATTATGGCAAGTCAACACAGAACTGATGCTTTAAAATGATGTAGATTTACCGGTTTACAATTCTTAAACTAGAAGGATGGTTTGGAACAGAAGTTTGAATCAATATGGTGGCACTTATGGATTTCTTTATGAGAGAGGGAAAATGTCAGTAGTTTCCTTGAGTTTTCCAGCTTCTAGAATCTGTCTATTTCCATATGCCTCCTGAGTATTCCTGGACTAGAGAGAACAAGGAGTGGTGGTGTTTTTTTCATGTTGTGTTACTGGTACACTTAGTCCATTTTTTTTTTTTATATAAATGCCATTACTATTAGTTCGGAATGGTATTAGTTATTATCCGGGATAGTTGTTTTGCT
Organism: Micromys minutus; assembly: GCF_963924665.1. Taxonomy (NCBI): domain Eukaryota; kingdom Metazoa; phylum Chordata; class Mammalia; order Rodentia; family Muridae; genus Micromys; species Micromys minutus. The sequence goes on from NC_137978.1 coordinate 12,211,852, forward strand.
TAAGGGCCATCTACTTAGTAATCTCAATTCTAAATGCAACCTCATAGGATCAGAGATTAAAATATAAGCATCTTTGCTGAATTATTGTTTCACCTACACCATTCCCATGTCAAAATTTCAATGTAAAGGAACTAAATATAAAAATTTAAAATTACAAGATTCAAGTTTTATCTGCTATATTGTTTTTCGCTAAAATACTTGTTTTATTTATTTACTACATGCCAATGCTGCAGAACTTTGTTTGGCTGATTTATCTAGATGATTATCTTTATCACCTAGTTAATTATTCCAAAGTTAAATTATCATGGATTTAAACTCTCAGCCAAATATAAGTGTTCTAGTTTTAGAACTGTATTAATTTTAGAAACAAAGTACACTATGAGAATAATCTATAAATGTTAATTATGCTAATTCTAAAATAAATTGTAAGTAAATAAAATTTCAGAATCTAATGGTTCAGGTTTACTATATGTTATATTAAAAATAACAGTGTGGCTTGACTGTTGCAGTTTTTCAAAAACATTTTCTGATTATATTTATTTAGCATTTCAGTATCAAAAATTAAATATTTGATCTGAGTGTGTGAATTTTTATCTTAACAATTGTTATGACTCTCATTCTGTCCAGTTATGACCATGCAGCTTCAATTGACTTCATTTCATCAGAAACACAATTGTCATAGTCCCATGCATAAACAAGCCTTTTTGGGTTTTGACTTTCAAGCTAGATTTAAAATTCACTGGCATGATAGAAATACAATATGTATGAGATATATGCACATAATTAACATATTTATGCTGAGATTAAAATGATCTCATTTCATTGAGTCTGAGCCAACATAGATTGCAGTATGACTTCCTAAACAGTCTTAAGAGTTTTGTGCTATTTATGTTTAAGATCTCTGGATTGTTTTCATTGGTTTGGAGGATGTAATTCAAGAAATCTTATTGGTTCAGGTATATGTTAGTGAATTATGGTATTTTGATATTTTGATGATGACTTGGTTTTCCAGCACCCAAGTAGAGAGGAAAAAAAGAAAGACATGAACTTGGTTTACAACCTCAACTTGGAAATCTAGGAAATGGATACTATAACTAGAGATGAGCAAATCAAAGAATTTAGTTTAAAAGAAAAGCCATCAAAGCTGTCTTATTTTGAGGGCATTTGAAAGAAGAGAGGACTAAGTGTGTGTGTGAAGCTACAATTAACTGAAAATGAGGCATCAAGTAGAAATATAAATTTGTAAGGAAATCCTTTTACCCATAAAAAGACAGAAGGGATTAAAGACCCATTGAGGACATTTGGAAGATGTTTAGTTAAGTTGTGCTAAGTCCAGGAAGAATGTGGAATATAAGAAGATGGTAAAAGCTGGGAGAAGATTCAGAGCTGAGATGACAAGTGTTGGTGCTACCTGGGATAGTAACTGAAGTTTTATGGAAGGATATGTGGTTTGTGCATAGAACGAAGAGGAATAAAATAGGACTCCGGAAACTGCAGGGTGTCCATAGAGAAGAGCAGGACATGAACAGTCTGATTGGGGGCACAAGCAGGAAAATATTATGAAGTGATAGGAGACGGTGGGGATGTAAGGGTGGAAACACTAAAATGTTGGAGGAAGTTGAGATGCACGTTTTGGAGGGAATGAATAGGATATGGGGGTGATGGGAGTTTCAAATGGTTGTCTGCAAATATCCCCCACCCCTCTACTATTGGACCGTAAGATGAATGATGAAAGTAATTTGTCTAAATATCCATTCCAGTTTTTGTTTATGCTTTTCCATGTCATTGGTGGCTATTTTAAAACAGAAAACACACAGCATATGTGCTTCATTTAAATTTTATATGACTTTGTAAATTCATCCTCAAGTGTCATGTACCCAATTTCATATTCTGTTATAAACACTGTTTTTCTTTGTACAAAATATTTACTAACAAAGTTTTTAATTTCTCAAGTGAAACCAAACATTTCTAATTAACTATCTACTTACCATATTTCTGAGGATCTCCAACAGGCCCCCATCAGGTTTGGTAACCAGTACATGTCTATAATAGTAACAGTAAAAGTAGATGACATTAGTCAGTGGCTGGAATAGTCCTTTTGTTAACTCACTTAGAAAGCCTTATAGAAATTTTGTGGTTAATTTTGATAACACTGCTTCAGATAATTTGTTAAACTTATAAGGGATGATTGAGACATAATTGAGCATTGAAATTAAAGTCGGGAACTAAATCTGTCTCTTACTAAAAGTACTTGACCTTCATTAAGTTTTCAAAGGACTTTGTGAATTTCCTAATTCTTTCAATGTTTTACACATTCACCCAATTTTCATTTCAGATTATTTTGATCACATATCATACTTTTTTTTGTTTCGATGTGTCATTTTCCTGTTTAGGCACTACATCTTTAATTCTAACAAAACAATCCTAGCCATGTAAAATGAAATACCTATTATTGTACTTTTGTTTTTCACCTAGCAAACATTGTTTTTAATTCTATTTATTTTATTAATGATCAGCCCCAATATCTTATAAATGAGTTGTAACAGTAATATGTTGACATATCCATTGATTATCCTAAGGTACACATTGTCTCATTTCTCTTTATTCTCTATAAATGAAATACCATTGAGAATTTATCACTACTCATGGATACTGAAGAAAGTCCTTAGAAATGACTGATATATATAATTTCCAAAATTTCACTTTCTAAATTTCCAAAAATATTTAATGAATATTAGTTTCAATTTTTTTTCATTAAGATTAATGGCAAATTATCTCTATAAACAATATTATTATATTATATATTATATTTTATTTTAATAATATATAAGTATATATATATATGTATGTATGTATGTATTTAGAAGAAACTCAAAACTAGGAATTTAAGTAAAGATGTAATGCGTGTAAGTTAGAATACTTAGTTTAAAAAAAGGAGAAAGGTGTCCTAAACATAAATAATTAAGAGGTCAAGACACTGCAAAATAGGAGTGGTACATGGCAACGCACTTTATTTTTTGTTTATTTTTCATAAATAAGAAATAGCTCATTCTTTCCCCATGACAGTAACACTTGTGCATGAAGGTCATTTTCATTAACCTTAGACTTGTAATTTCCAGCTACCTTGCCCAAAGGCATTACTGTTATTTACAATTTTTCTTAGTCCTATGCAAAACCAAACAGTCATCAGTGTAAGGCTAATATATGTTAAGTGCCTCAGGCACATTTCAATTAAGTATTAATATAGATTGGAAAATTTCCAAAAACATTTAGTGAATATTACTTTCAATCATTTTCATTAAAATTAATAGCAAATGTTAAAATGCAATATGCCAGGAAGCTTAGGGAATTGACATCTTAGTTTCTAAAGTACTACTTGTGCTAATACAGAAGGAAAATAGAAACAATTCAGTCAGATATTAGCTACATCGATGAAACATTGAGTTTTATGTTTGAGAAAAGGTGGGAGTTATGTGCAAATGATTATTGTTTGATAGTTCTGAAGATTGAGTTGAGGGAGTTGCATATGCTAGACAAGCACTCTACTGATTAGTTCCTTTTACAGTCACAAATTAAGTTCACATTAATACTCAAATACACTAGGCTCATATATATCGAGTACTTACTGCAGAGACCCACAATAAAGAATTGGCATATGCATAAGCTTAATGTTTTAAAGGACATGCATGTAACCTTGATGATGTAATCAAGGAATACTTAAAAACTGACTTTTAATATAAAATTTGCAAATAAATAAAATGTTTGTCCAAAGCAAATGGAGGACAAAGATAAGGATAAGATGAACCACTGCTCATTGCTTTAGCTCAGACAGGATCACACAATGGACTTTGGGAGGCCTAAAGATTCTACTAGTCTTTCTGCCTCTGCTTCCATGTGCTAGAACCCAACTACAAGGGATCTTTAAAAGGGACTAGAAATGTAGCAAAAGTAAGACACTAACTGTGGAATCCTAAAGGCTGAAATTTTTTCTCTCCAAAAGAACATTATCTTTAAAAACAAAAATCAACAGCTTTCCTAGCAAGTTATTTTCTGAACAATATGTCAGTAGACACTTCCAAGTATGTATTATTATTAGCATATTAAAAGTCCTATTGCATTGCTTTGTGATATACTTATGCATGTTATACATATACATAATGTATAACATTTCCAATTTTAGGTACAGACCTTTCAGTCCTGTAGCATGAGTATCATTTCAAGTCAATGCTATTAAAGATTAATATAATCTGAATAGAGTGGAACATGTTCAGAATGTTCTTAGGTTTTCCTTATTGGACAGAAACCTTTGGGATAACAATATTTAAATTAAAAAAATTCTATTTTACTCTATTTCTTAAACCTAAAAGCAAAGATTATTGTATGAATGATATAATACAAGATGAAGAAAGATAAAACTCTTTAATATGTGTGTGGGTAATGTCTTCTTACTATATAATTCATACTCAATTTTCAAAATAAATGCCATTTTTTTTCATAAGAACCATTAATTGCATTCACAAGTGTGTAGAATACCATGACCCAGAGAATAATTGAGAAAAAATGGCAACAAAAATATTTCACATGGCACCTTAATGAGAGGGAAGAGCAGAGTGAGGGGCCTCTGTGAGTCAAAAGCAATGACCTACCACGTAAACCTGGGACAATCCCCAAGATTCACCACTTCCTGAGGAGTGTGCTTAGTATACGAGAGAGAATGTAACCCTGAAGATTCACAGACAATCCACTGGAGACCAGGGCCATTGAAAGCATCCATTAGAAACTATTGAGAGCATGTGGCACATGTACTTGTCTCCCTTTGGATAAATAATGCAGCATGAGAGTATGGAGGTAGACACATATAAACCAACCATTAATTTCCAACATCTGTGCTCAGTTTTCTATTGCCAACTTTGCTGACTCTGCTAACTCACCTTCTCATGCTCCAAACCTGGGGGTAAATGTTCTGTTTCTAGTTCTTTATCCTTCAAATCCCACGTCTAACCGTGTTTTCCTCTAGGCTCAGTCTCGCTGCACACATAAACATACCCACCTACCCATGCCTATGTCTCATTGTCCATACACTTGACAATTAAGTTTGTAACCTTGGCCTCCAGCACACTGTTTGATGTAAATCAGCTGTTCAAATATGTCTTAATGTGTAAATTAATAATAAGATCTCTTAGAATGAGATGAAAGGGTAACAGCTTCAGAAGAGTATTAAGAGTTTTTAAGGCAAAATTTCTCCCATATTTGAAAATGATTCCATGTAAAATTGAACAGAATTTACAAGGCAGCTGGAGCCTCTGCTCTTCATCGAATATTACTACAGGCAGAAAGTAGCATGACTAGATTATATTAATGAGGGAATACTTATTTTACATTATTTTCTTGTATTTAAAGAATCCTTAGTAAGAAAAGATTGTCAAAGTCATATTCATACTAAACAAAACATGATTAGTCAAAATGTCATAGAACTTACAGTTTGGGGATGTCATTATAAACCTTTCATATGATATTGTATCTATATTATTTGCAAGTAGGCTCTTTTATGTGGCTCTGAATTGAAATGAGTCATAATTTTTAAATAAAATTTCTTTTTAAGTTTAATTTTTTTCAAATCCTATTTTTAATGATGGCTTTTAAATGTTTTAACCTCCTTTGGAGCCCACCACCCACTAGAGGTAGTAAATACAAAAGAATATGTGGGGATAGGGGCAGATATGTTTACAAAGGTTCTTTGGAGAAGAATATTTCCTTCTGCGTTGTCTTAAAGTGAACAGTTCATATCACAGGTCAGGAGCAGCAGATGGATCCACGTGTAAGCACTTTACCGACATAGCAGCAGTTCAGTTTGGTAGAGCCAGGATAGAAAACACAATCAGCAGAGGTGGCATTACCTAGCAGGTCAGCCAGGCCTCAGCGTCTGCTTGAGTCAGCTGGAGGGACCAATGGGAATGCCAGAAGTTCTCAGCTGTGGCTCTGACAGGAAAGACCAACAAAGATGTGAGATTAACAAGCATTGTACAGCCAGTTCTATAAGCAAGCTTAGCCCAGTCATAACCAGTCCCTAATGTCCTCAGAGTCCTATTTATACTCCATCTAAACATCTTCTGTCTTCCACCTGTAGTGCGTTTTCTGAATAAACAACTGAGATTGATGGGGAATAGCTTAGCCTACTGTGATGGTCCAACATCTGGGCAGGTGGTCCTGGATAGCATAGAAAAGCAGGCTGAGCAAGCAATGAACAAACAAGCAAGTACATAGCTTTTATCCTGCATCAATTCCTGCCTTTAGGTTCCTACCTTGAGCTCCTTCCCTGACTTCCTTCAGTGAGAGAGCATGACCTAGAGTTGAATGGTGAAATAAACTTTATTCCTTGGGTTGCTTTTGGCCCTAATATTTTATTACAGCAACAGAAACCAGAACTAAGACAAAATGAAGTATGAGAAGTACTGTCTGCTATGTTTTGTTTTCAATGTTACTAAATCTGGAGGGTAGGGACTAATAAGAAGTGATTAGATACCAACCTCAGAAGGGATCAATGCCCAACCAGTGGGACTTGTCAAAATGAGTACAGGCTATAAGATAGTGAGTTTGGCTTAATTGCTATCAACTGCTCCTTCCTGAGTACCATGTTCTGCCTGCTGTCTGCCATCATAGGATGCAGAATAAATTCTAACTTCATGTATTGGTCCAATCTTAAACCTCTTGTTTTTAAACCTGCTAGTTTAAAAGTGCCTTTCTCTTTTAATGTTTCCAATCTTGTATATTTTGTTATAAAAACAATAAACAGATTGTTGTCTTATATGTCTTTAACCTAAGCTGTATATTGGAAAATACCAAAAATAATTTTCTTTTCATAAAAGACAAGTGGGGACCTAAATTTTTTTGTTTTAATTCTTGTTCTTATCTCTAATTTTTATCTCTAGAGAAACAGTTTAATAAAAGATTTTCCTACATCAGACTTACTATGTTATTAATTATATGATTAAATAGTTACAGACAAACCCCTATAGATTTTAGTGATGAAAAGAACAGTTCTATTACTTTTTTTAAAGCTGGATTCAAATTGTAAAAATCTTGCTACTAACCTTCAAAGTATAATGTTAATACATAATTGATAATATGTATTGGAGTCCAACTTGTAACCCTTGGATCTCAGGTTGTATATTGGAAATCTTTATTTGTGATTCCTATATTTTGGTAAATTACTTTAAGGTTACCAGAGAACAGACATCAGACTGCTTGTAGAAATATATTTGTTAAATCTTTAATACGAAAATTAAAGTAATTCAATTATTTTAAAATAGATAATGCCTATAAGAAAGTATAACAAATATATTAACTAAGCATAGCAGTCTGCGGCTCTTTTTCTAAGTAATTACAGCATATAGCATATCCAGATGATACTTCTGCATATGCAATTTTAATTTTAATTGATGCCTAATAACTTAAATCCCTAAGAAAGTATCCATGGTCCATATGAAGGGGAATTAGATATAGCCTCCCTTAGCAATGTTTTGATTACTACCAATTTATATAGTTAAAAAATTAAATGCATAATTTAGGTATAGATTAAGGAGGAACCTAGCTGCTTCATGGGTACACTGCAGAAAACTTATAATGAGTCGGCTTGGATTTGTCTATCACATACATCTTTTCCAAGAGTTGTATGTCTTGTAACAGAATTTATGTATGCACATGTGGGCTTTATGAGGTATATCGTATGTAAATGTAAGCTTTTATTCTGAATGAGAGAGATTTGGTCACCGATATGTATATCTACATTTATCTATATATCTACATATATGTAGATTTTATATATGTACATATATAAAAATGTTTGTGTGTATCATATATAATAGATTTAATAGATATATATCAGATAGAAGATAAAAAATACAAATCAATACCAGATTTTGTCATTACATCTTTAATTCTTGGTAAGATAAACTGACTCCATTTAAACAAAGATTTAAATCAAAAATGGCACAATGTTTACTTCAATTAAGTTTTTACCTTGTTCTGTCTAGTTGTAAATAAGCAACAGATTCATTGGAATCAAGTAGAAGTGTTGAGAGAATAGATATCGTTTATGGAATATTTGTGGTTACATGTAAATGCTTACGGTAATTATTTATTAATTACTAAGCTTTCTTTTTACCTATGCATAATATTATTCCTTTCAAGGTAATATTTTTATATCCTTACTTTATTAAGGAAGGGGAAATTGCCAACTGTAGCACCCAGCTCCCTTAACAAATTATTGCCTAAGTCAAGCCATTCACAATGTTTTTCTGGAATTTTTTAAATTATAAAATGAATTATGTCTAGAGTGGACATCAGAAAATAAATTTGCTCTTTATTTTAACATTAAGATACAGAGAGTAAAACTAAGAGAAAGAATGTGAGAAGTGGAAAAGGAAAGAGAATTTGTGTTGTACTCCATCTTCTGTGGTTCCAAAAGACCAGGTAAAACCAAATAACCATCTTAGATAGTCAGTTATTTTCCAGTGATTAAAAACCTGGAAAAGTAGTATTAGTTAAGTGTTTATTAAAATGTCTTATTCATTTCTTTGAAGTTATATGCAACAGTGGTGGCTGAGTTCTTTGACGGGCTTTTATTTTTTATTTTTTGAACTAGTAAACGTGCTGTCCTAACATAGTAAGAACAGACTTGAAGACCAGACCTCAGCTCCATTTATAAATGTAGACATTCATCTTAGCAATCAAAGAAGGAAGAATACACACTGCAGGGTCTCACATTTGAGAAAATGCAAAAGTGATTACAACTTAATAATACACATTTGAAGTTATTTACTTTTTTATAGGTTTTTGCTAACAAATATTGAAATTCTATATCCAAGTACATAAAAATGAATGTACATTTTGACCAAAAAATATAACCATTTATATTAATGAAAGAAAATAAATTTATACTTTAAAAACCCATTTCATGACATTATTTGCAGTGCTGCTAATATATAAAAGTATGAAAGTGAGTGGTATTATGATAAATGTTTTAAAACTGGTGTTATATATGTATGTAGAAAACAGTAGTGGCTTATGTGTGTACATATATGTACACTATGTAAATGCATGTGTTTGTATCTTTTTGCATGTGTAAATGTGAGCATGAACATTTCATAGTACATGCTTGGAAGTCAGAAAAACCTTAGGTGTCAGGGTTTTCTGTTTACTTTGTTGGAGATGAGGTATCCCTGTTATCTATTGGAGTCATATTTGAGATGAGGTATCTCTGCTATCCATTGGATTCATATGTCAGCTTAGCTGTCCCTAGCTTTCAGGAGATTCTCCTGTCTGCATTCCATCTCCCCTGAGGGCAATGAAATTACAGGTACTAGTGCTGTTACACATGTCTTTTCTGTGGGCTCTTCAGACTCAGTTCAAGGCCTCATGCTGGTGTGTTCAGTTCTTTTACCTACTGGGTTGGTTTTCCAGCCTCACAGAGTTCAGTCTTAAAATAATGCTCTTTGGCCATCATGTCAATTTAGCTGATAACCAGGCTTCGAAAGTAAACTGGATGACCTAAATTCCACCCCTATTATCCAAGGAAGAAGGAGATAATCATGTTCTGTACATTTTACTATGACTTCTATAAATAGCATGATATGTACACACACACACATACACACACACACACACACACACACACACACACACACTTTAATAATGTTTATAATAAAGTTCTGTATACAAGCCTAGACAAAAATTAAGCAAGAATTTGTTTCTTGATTTTTCTTATGTATTCCTTAGTTATCATTAATCTTCATTGTGAACTCTACAAGGAGTGTGACTCAAAATAAAAGTAATTAGTATAGTACTCCTCCAAAAATAATAAAAATATAAAATTTTATATGCATGTGTATATGTTTTTTATTAATTAATTAATTAATTTCCTTTACATCTCAATTGCAGCTTTTCTTCTTTCTTCTCCTCCCAGTCCCTCCCTCTTACTTCCTCTCCCCACATGCCTCTCTCCTTTACTCCTCAGAGAAAGGGCCTCCAGTGGATATCAACCAACTTGGCATATCAAGTTGCAGAAGGACTAATTGAGCCTTCTACTGAGGCTAGACAAGATACCACAGTTAGGGAAAGGGTTCAAAGGCAGGCAACAAAGTCTTACAGCGTCTGCTTATTATTAGGAGTCCTACATGAAAACCAAGCTGCAAAACAGTTACAAATGTATAAGTGACTTAGGTCCATCTGGTTGGTGGTTCAGTCTCAGTAAGCCCCTATGGGTCCAGGTTAGTTGATCCTAAAGGTTTTCTTGTGCTCTGCATCCTTCAATCATCCTAACCTTCTTCCACAAGGTTTTTTGAGCTCTGCCTGATGTTTGGCTGTGGGTCTCTGCATATGTTTCTATCAGTTGTTGAATAAAGCCTCTCAGAGGAGAATCATGCTAGGTTCCTATATGTAAGTATAGCAGAATATTATTAATAGTGTAGAGGTGGGCTCTCTCTATGGCATGGATCTCATGATGGACCAGTCATTGGTTGAGCAGTCCTTCAATTTTTGCTTTCTCTTTATCCATGCATATCTTATAGGCAGGAAAGTCTGTGGGTAAAAGTTTGCTGGCTGGGCTGGTGTCCACATGACTTCATTGGAAGTCTTGTCTGGTTATAGGACGTGTCCATTTCAGGTTCCATTTCCCCTATTGCTTAGAGTCTTGGCCAGAGTTACTCTCACAGATTCCTAGAAGTTTCATTGTTCTAGATTTCTAGCTCATTCCAAATATGCCCTGCTCCCTACTAATTTCAGTTATCTCTCCTTTTGTCCTCCTCAGCTATTAAAAGCAATGACATTGCAAAATTTGCAGGGACAATGTATGGAACTAGAAAAGATCATCCTGAGCTAGGCAACCTAGACCCAGAAAGACAAATATGATATGTATTCACTTGTAAGTGGTTATTAGCCATAAAGTACAGAATAATCATGCTACAATCCGTAGACCTAAGGGAGTTAAGCAACAAGGAAGACTCAAGAAAGATGCTTGAATCTCACTGAGAAGGTGAAATGACGTATTCATAGAGGGTGAGTGGAAGAAGGGAACTGGGTAGGAGAGAGGGCGGGAAGGACAACTGGACGAATTAAATAAAATGCTTATCTACACTCAGGATATTAAGAAATATCAAATTTATTAATTGTAAAAATAGTGAAAAATAACTTTAGTTCTTGCATCTCTAACTTTTCTACCTAAATATTATGATATAATATAACAGTATCTCCTGGACTTAACATGCATCATGCAAATATCTCTTGATTAAGCTGAGCACAAAAGTGGAGAAAAAAGTATTTTTAATTTTGATGATAACAGGTGATTGGTGGTCATTACTAGAATATTTTTTATGAAAGTATAAAAATGGGTGTCTGTTGGATAACTATGTATAAAGTTAATAAAATATTTTCTTATGTATCCCACGATACTCTTCTAGATTTCCAATGTTCTTTTTTACTATGCAAAGTTATTTTATTAAGTTCTATTATATTCTTGGATCTGCTAATCCTATGATGTGTGAAGACAAGACCTCAGAGATCTTTTCAAACAACTTCCACCGGGCTGTCCTAAACTAAAGACATCTGCTCTCTAATATTCTCTGCTAGGCCACTGCATTATGCTTTTCTTTCTATAGACATTACTCTATCTATCCTGGTAGGGCAATGATTTCCACAATGGGTTTTATCACCCCTGGAAGGGGTTATAACTTTAGAAGTGTTTGATTATAAAGAAAATTCCTGGTTGCATACATATCATTCTTCCTGCGAATACCCTCTTTTTGATTACAGTCTTAGAGTAGTTTCAAAAACACCTTAATACTTGGATCTACATTTTGTTCCTCTAGGGGACATCCAAGGTTGGGTTACTCTGACTCATTCATTGTTTCAGCTTATGAACCTTGGGAGAAAAACCATGCCTAAGACTATTCAGTGTATAAATCTTCCTTTAACTGGCCCTGTTTTTCTTACTTATGATTTTTGTTTGCTTTTTGAGGTTTTTAAAAAAAGATGAAGAATATATCAATATTTCATTCTAGTAATTGTGTAACAGTATTTTTGCTCTAACTAGAATTTTCTCTTTTCTTTCTCTTTTTACATATACTTGAACATGCTACACCTATAAAAAACTCAGGATTTTCTTTGAACATAGAGCTACAAAAACCCTGTCATATCATTGTCTTAAATCATGTTTCTCAATTTTGAGTATAAGACTACATTTAGACTTCTAAACTCTTTTATTATAACTGTGTATATAAATTTTTTATGCTAGCTTATCTTAAAAATACATCGGTAAATTAGTAAAGAGAATTGACCAACATAAGTAATTTGACCCACATTTATGTCTATTTTCAGGAATTTAAAATAAAAAGATGAATATGTATAATTTAAGATATCAGAAACAATATGTTTAAGGGAAGGAAAGAAATAATTTAAAATACATCTGTGTTGAGGGACAGAAAATATGGATTGGATGTTAAAACAAATAAAATTAATTAAAATGCTTAAGAAGCAGGTTGAGTCTGTTGAAGTCTTGTTTTGTTTCCATAGAAACATTTAGTTTTATAGTAAGCTCACAAAATGCTATATCATCCAAAGTCACTAGGCTGCAGTTAATTGTATTCCTCAATATCATGATGTGATAAATTGGCTAATTTAAATTCAGTAAACATTTCTTACATGTTTGTTATTAGTTCAGCACCTTGTTACATGCTTTGAAGCATAGAAAACAGCTAAGTCAGGGGTTCATCTCATGGGAGCTTTCAACTTTATTGGTATCTTCTCAGTAAGAAAATTGAAAGAATGAAATACTCCTTAGTTGTTGTGACTAGAGATTAGTGGGAAAAATGATGAAGATAGCCAAGACATCCTTCCTTCCTTCCTTCCTTCCTTCCTTCCTTCCTTCTTTCCTTCCTTCCTTCCTTCTTCCTTCCTTCCTTCCTTCCTTCCTTCTTCCTTCCTTTCTTCCTTTCTTCCTCCCTTCTTCCTTCCTTTCTTCCTTTCTTCCTCCCTTCTTTTTGTTGTATCTGTCTGTCTGTCTGTCTGTCTGTCTCTTGGTCTTTAGATTAATATGTAATAGAAAGGAGAGAACAGTAAGAAATAAATGAATAATTAAGACAAGTGCCTAAGATTTTTGTCTTATTCTGTAGGTGAAGAGAGGGGCCACCAAAACTGGGTAAAAGACTGGAACAATCATGAAGTACCCCTTTGGGCGTTTTAAGACAAGGGTGCCAGTTAAATATTCCAATCTGACTTGACTCTACTGTTCGAAGTTGACTAAGGTGTGATCACTTTAAAACCTTTCCCATTTTAGCCTTTTTATTTGCTCATTATTATTTTTATGTATGTTTATCTCCTTTTCTCATAAATATTTTCTTTTGTTTTTCTGTATTATCTGTACCACAAAGAAGTGTTAACAATTATCTACATGTTAATGATAACAATGTTCCGCTTAGGTATTTTTCTTCCAAAAAATAAAAATATTCATATATCAAAGTAGTACACATTTTGCATATCAACTGTTTTAAAATTCATATTCCACTGTCATAATTGTTGAGAATAAGCCTTATGCCAGATATGCTATTGAGCATGGTACATCTGATTATTCTTTACAATTCAGAGACAGATGCTCATCCCTTTACCACAAGAAAAATGATAGGCATTTAGATAGGTCATAACTATCTGCAAATTCTCATGGACTTCTGGGGAGGCTGGGTGACTGAGAGTGCTACAGAACACCTTTGCTATCACATTTTATTCAATCATATTGACTAGGAAATATGTATACCACTTTAGACCTTATCTCAAATTGTATAAATCACACATTAATTATATTCTCTTTGAAGAACATGAATCTACCCTTTTTGTTCTAATTCTATAGCTAATGACTAAATTCAAATATTTGTAGATTCTAAGCCTGTTTCCATAATCTATGCAAGACTTATTCCTTCAGTGTCTATATTGTTGTAAATAAATGTTCCTGTAAAATGTAAATCTGACTATATTTTTCTTCCATATCAACCATGTATTGCCTCTTAAGTGAGAGGCAGTAGTAGCTTAGTAAATATGAATGGAACTGAACCATCTGAGAATGCATCCTATTTTGCTTACTTGTGTTTAAGCTTTTCAACATCTTTATTCTTACTTGCCAACTACATCTTCAAATAAACATTAGCTTGTGCCTTAGAGAAGTAGACTGTTATGGGCAATATTTATAATCCAGAGTAAAATCAGCATGGTTTACTCTTTGTTATCATTATCATTTTAATGTCTAAGGTAAAATGTAAAGTTAACGTGACATTCTAAGATTCCCAACCCCGTGACCTATATCTGATTGTTTAGTTTGATCTCATGCACTTCTTTTCCTCTAAATACTAACTAGGCTCAGTAAAACATTGTCTGATTCATAGCCCATGTTTCCATTTCTCTAACTTGTTTTCCTTGAATTGTGTTTCCTGGCTTAGAAACTTGGGGAAAAAAACCCACTTTTTCCATTTTAGAAAACATCTTAATCTCTATCTCTCTTCAGGTTGTGACCAATTTCTCTTTCAGTGTCCATAGTTATTAAATGTACTATTGGTAAATATTTCCATCTTTTAGTCTCTACATTTTTTAAGATGAAATCTAACTGATTTTTGTATACCTAGGATGGAGGACAATATTGAAAATAGTAACTAGAATGCCATGCGTATACAAAGAACCATGCTCCTGCAAGTAAAGCCAGCTTTGTCGACCATCCAAACTGCCAGGTTCTCAATTTGCCTTTTTTAAAAAAAAAAAAAACAAACAAACAAAAAAAAAAAAAAAAAAACAAACCAAGACCAGCTCAGTCAACAGGTTGCCTAGGACAGGAGCAAGGATTTAAAAAGGAGAGAGAGACAGAGTCAGAGAGACAATCAGATAAAACTATAACATGACTCCAGCCAGTTCTGAGGCTGAAGCAACCTTTTTATTTTTCAGTCCACTTTTAAACCACTTTAATTACATGCAAAAGAATAAGCTCAATTCTGAGTCTAGACACAAGCAAGTCAATAAGCAAAAATCCTGTAAACTTCTTTCTGGGGCTAAGACACAAAAGGGACTTCCAAGAAACAAAGAGACTGTCATACATGAAGCCTTCTCTGAGTTTCAATTGCAAATGTTCTGCCTTGAGCTTCAAATGTAAATGTCTTTAATCTGGGGCTATTTCCTGAGACCAAGGCCAGAGACGGATTCCTGCCTTGAGTTTACTTATTTGGTCTTGGTGATGTAATAATTCCCACCACCCACAGTCAATTGCCTTCAAAAAGCTCTCCACATTTTTTTTTCTTTACAATGAATATTTTCTTTACTTACAATCAAATGTTATCCCCTTTCTGAGTTTCTCCTCGAGAATCCCCCTATTCCTCCACCGCGCTCTTTCTCTATGAGAGTGTTCCCCTACCCAGCCACTCCCACCCATCTCCCCACCCTGGCATTCCAAACACTGTGGTATTAAGCCTTCACAGGGCCAAGGGCCTTTCTTCTCCCTGATGACCAATAAGACCATCCTGCAGCTGGAGCCCTGTTTTCCTCCATTCCTACTCTTTGGTAGCTGGTTTAGTCTCTGGGAACTCTGGGAGGGGAGGGGGATGGGGATGTGGAGGTTGGGGGTTTAGGGAGGTGGTCTGGCTGGTTGACATTGTTGTTCTTCCTGTGGGGTTGAAAACCCCTTCTGCTCCTCCAGTCCTTTCTCTAACCCTTTTACTGAAGACCCTGTTTTCAGTCCAATGATTCCTTGAGAGCATCTGACTGTATTTCTCAGGCTCTGGCAGAGCCTCTCAAGAGACAGCTGTATCAGGTACCTGTCACCATGCACTTCATGGTATCCACAATAAACTGAGCCATCTCTCCATCTCCTCAAGTTTGACTTTTAGCAATATCAAATGACCATCTTATCTTTTAAAGAATAACTTTGGAGTATTTATTTCAGGAACATACTTGACTGATAGAGTTATGTAAATAAAACACTATGAAAAGTATTCAAATTTTTCTTCTTAATTTTTCCATAATTAATAAAATAAGATTCTAGAGGAAAGAATTTGTCTTTGTAGATAAATAAATGTATTTCATGACAGATGTATAAGCCTAATACGTTAGTGGTGGATGTTCATTCAACGATAGAAGTTCTAATTGAATCCCATCACTTCTTTCTCTTCAGTTTTCTTAGCAGGCTATCGATGAGCATCATCAGAGACTCTGAGGCATCGACTTATTTAGTAAGAGTGGAGAGGAATTGTGTGTTATGAGTATCTTGGGCACAATGGAAGTCAGTATAGCTACATGTACAATGTCAGGATTTTTCACAATGCTTCCCAATTAACTTCCAGAGAGCCTGACTACAATATCACCAGCTGCTCACTCAATCAATTTCTACACATTTTCCTGAGCTAAATGGGGCTTGCATGACTGAATTTGCATAAGATTTTTCTCCAGTTGCACTGTTATAAGTAGTGAGCGCAGCATTTGGAAACGACTTCCTTTCTGCTTTGTGGGACATTCTCTTTGATTTTATGTCTTCCCTATGTCATTTTCCAACATTGCTTTGCATCTGTAGAGTCTGTACATTTTGGATAAAAGCCAAAAATTGATGCGCAGAGTAATAAGATAGACCTTTCTTCCATTATTTTATTATTTTATTTCAGATGCTGGATTAATGTCTACTATTCAAGGCACGGTAGATTGTGCTGAGGGTGAAATGAAAACAAAATTTTTAGAATTATGAAATAACATTTTGTGGAAAAAATTGGAAACCTTTAAAGGTACCATGAACAACACTTGAAAGGCTTTAAATGAGGGTAAATTAATATTATTTGTAATCCACAATTCTGGAATTAAAGAGTTATAGACAGAAAATAAAACAATTACAAATATCATTTTGTGGACAAAAGCCTGGTGTATACCCTGTTATAAAAACAACAAGTATCTACCAGGATATGTTTGTATCATTAGGCAAGAATGAGAAGAGTGACAAGCAATGATGCAGCCACGTGAATACTTTTTACACCTATGGAAGTGAACCAGACATCTGATGACTCTTTCAACAGCATAGAACTGTGATGAGTGAATTACAGGAAAGAAGAAATCAAAACCAATTCTCCCATAGAATACATTTGAATGGCCATGGATTTGAACTAAAATGGAGACGGTCATACCTTGGATGTAACTGAACTATAGACACAGATGTTTTAGAGACTTTTGTATCTAAACTGTAATAAGCTATGGTTTGGGCTACAGTAAATTATCTGCTGAAAAGCTTGGAACACTTCTCTTTAGTGTTAAAGATGACCTCTTACAGCAATTACTGTCTAATTTTCATGTGAGCAAAATCATAGCCAAATGAAAATTTCCAATAAACCTAAATAAGAGAATTATAGTTATGTAGAAATGATAAAAAAGTAAAAACTGAAACATAGCCATGGATATAAAAATTTTCTAACCTAATAATTTACACATATACAGCAAGACAAGAATTAAATTTTATAAATATTCTTGGAAAAAACAGATCTTCTATCTGAACACATAAATCAACTTATAATGAACTGTTAGCAATTCATATTAAATGGCTTAGAAGGAAATAAGTGACTGTTTATGTTAAATAAATAGCAGAGAGTTAAAAATAAGCAAATGTAACAAAAATGGACTCAAATAGATATACTAGACCAACTGCCAGCCTGCATCCTAGTGTAGAGGTGAGACACTGGGCCCACATCGAGCTAAATCTTAAGACTCTGCACCCATCATGTTGTTTTTGAAGCTTTGGATAACAATGAAAAAATTGAAGATTAACCTTATTTAAGAAAAGTTCAAATTGTTCCATCATCTTAGGCACCTATTTTACTATATTACAAAATATATTGCAAAAATAAAGAACATAGATGCCTATGTGATCATATTTCAGAATAATGGGTCAAAAATGTTCTCCCTTTTATGGTTGCAGTTCAAAGGTGCTTTTGCTTGAGAAAAGGATTGTTTACATATGATTAAGTTACGACTTCCAGAAGTGCAGGTAAATGATGTTGACATACCTGGTTGATCTCACTGGAAGCAAAGTTAACATACAACAAGAAGAAACAAAAAGAATCATTATCAAAGGAGAAAATGTAATATCAGAACTAGATTTGAGAAACTAAGGAGGGAGATTCGAATATATTATACAGCTAGCTTTCTGGTAAACATGGCAAAGCAGGATTGTCTATAAACTGAGCTTGGGAAACAGAGTCC
Source organism: Micromys minutus (assembly GCF_963924665.1). NCBI lineage: Eukaryota > Metazoa > Chordata > Mammalia > Rodentia > Muridae > Micromys > Micromys minutus. The sequence continues at coordinate 12,230,110 of NC_137978.1, forward strand.
CCTCACAGCTTCTGAGGAAGATGGCTTTTTTAACCCATTTGGACTACTGAGGTTCCTCATTGAGGTCCTAAATGATTCCCTTTCAGATATCCATCAAATTGGGCTGTCTTTATTGATTCTATTTCCACTTTCAGGTCTTAAACTTTAAGGGATTTATTAATTTACTCTTTAATGATATCTGCCATATTTCTTAAGGTTATTTTAAGGTCTTCGTCTTGGGCTTCAGCTACATTGCAGTACTCAGTATCTACCATGATAGACTAGGAAAGTTAGGCTCTATTGAAAGCATACGGTGCTGGCTGTTGTTGCTTGTGTTTGTAACCTGGTGTTTGGGAATATTGTAATTCTACGTGCTGAATCCCATCTTGTCTTTTTTTTGGACAGGTGTTTTATTCTTGGATATTTTTAATTTATGTTTCTGTCTTTAGTTGTTAGGAGAATGTAGTGACTCTGTGATGCCTGATAAAAACCTTTAGAATATGAGTGAGGTGGAATTGAGTTGGGTGTCACTTCAGGTAGTCTTCTGCCTAGCAAGGATGAGATTGGGTTGTTGGATTTGAAGGAGAGAGATAATGAACTGCACTTAGTTTACATGTTTCCTTAGATGGAAGAATAATATCAAATATGAAAATCTTGAAACGTTTATTCCATCATGGTGACATATGTGTTAATCATAACTAATTTGAGAATGCTAAGACATGAGGATTTGAAGTTTGAGGCCAGTTTTAGCTAAGGGAAAATGTCTCAAAATGAAGTAAAACAAAAAGGTAGGGATGACAACCTTTTAGTTTCTGATGTGAGATACCCTGGATTAAATCACTAGCAAAACAAGACACCAACACACACACACACACACACACACACACACACACACACAGACACAGAGATTAAGAGGCAAATGTTTTTGTAATATATCAATACCGAATAAACATTATACAAGTCAAATCATTTATAATCAAAGATCCTAATCTTTCCACCATCAATGATCACTATTAAATAAAAAATTCTGTATAATCTATTCACATGTGAAGACTGAGAGATTTATGAATACGGAAACCTATATAATGGCAGAAAGAACAAGATAATAATGATAATTATTAACAATAACATAATAAATACTGGAGAATTATGTAAATCCCAGGAAAGTGGAACAACTTGTGAGAAAGTACAAATAACATTGAATTTTTATTTCTCCTAACTAACAGTTATTCCAAGAACAAAAATAAATCATAATTAGCAACAGAAAATATAAGAATCCTAATCAAAGGCTTTAGGAATAAATACAACGGCAGAAAAACATAGTTTTGCCTAAGAAAACTCTCATGCAATTTTTAAAATCAAAGCTAATTGTGTTAAGATGAATGGTGTGTTGTGTTGTGATTTTATTGCTCATTCTCCTACATTCATCAATATGTCTTTTTTTTTTTTGATGGGCTTGAGGTATATTTTTCAGATGTTTTTCCCTGTATCCCCCTTTGCCCACAGTTCCTAGGCTGTAAAGAGGCAACGGTGATTCTGAACATCCTTCATATAGGTTTATATAGAGATTTATTTGGTTGATCATGAATTTTGAATGGAATGTAAAGTGATTCTCTCATGTAACATCATATATTGCTAAATAACAATGTTGATACATTCAATGCTCTGAATAACTAGAAAAAATGAATCATTGTCAACCCTTTTGCTAGCTATCTAAGTAAGTACTATCAAGTTTGAAGGTCATTGAGGATAGACTTTTATCTCATAAACTTCAGCTTGTAAAACTAGAAATTGAAACTGCCAATATCTAAATCATTTCTGTTGTTCTGGATGCAGGCAGGCAGGCTGAACTTTCCAGCATGTTTTAATATCCTACTGTGTAGTCAGAGACTTTTGGGCAAAGGACAAGGGCATGGTATTATCCTCTCTCATAAGAGTCAATCCAAATGAGCCAGTCAGTCACCTGAGTAGACCTCTCTTCATAAGGTCTCTCTGGAGACTGCAGCCTAGACTAAGCCTTTCTAAAGTATAACTTGGTGGGATGTTCTCTGGGCATTGGCCACTATTAGTATTTGAGAATGTGCTGTTGTGTTACTGTCTTATTTTTATCACTTGAGACTGTTTCACTTTGTTGTGTAACAATCTCTGTCTATGTCTTCTGTCTATATTCTTTTCTACAGATTAAAAAGAACAAGATTGTCAAGGGACTCTAGAACAAGGTTCTGGTGACACACTGACTTGAATAAAGGCCTTGTTCATGATGATAATGATTATATTTAAGCATGTACGTTATAAAATATAATCAAAACAAGTGAGCTATAATTTAGTTGTGCATGCATCATGATTACAAGTCTTAGCTTAATGTTATATCTCTTAGATTCCATCAGTGTGAGATATGTACCTTCAGTGATGGACAACATATCTTAGAAGAATACATTTGTTATAAAATAGAGCAATCACATGAATGGGAGTTTGGTATACTAGTGTTCATTGATTTTTCTTTATATCAAAGCCATATCAATACAGATATTGACCATAGAACCAGTGATTGATTTATACCTAAAAGCAACATATATCTTAACTGTATACAAATCTTTCTGAGATTTCACGACCCAAAAACATATTTCAAAGGTTTATACACAATCTGATTCCTTAATACATTAATTGTAGGTCCCTAACCATAGGCTTCTGATATCTTTAGTTTCTTTAATTATAAATATCATAAAATGGGGAGCAGTGTTTTAAATTTAATTCTCAGGGTACCTTTCCTGGTAGATACACAAGGTTATTAACACAAGTCATATTATGTAAATTTATAAAGATTGATGAAAGTTTTGCCATCATTAATTAGTAAATTGTGACATGATACACTATCAATCTCTATGCTATAAAATTCTGTTATATTGTTTTAGAAATTTTATGTGTACCTTCACAGATTCACCAAACAACTGAGAGTAGAAACAAATATTCCCTTTGTGGTTTTCCCCTACTTTAGCATCTCATCAAATGTAGACTGACAAAACAGATACTCATGAAACTTAGTTGAAGCCCAAAATTTAATTGTATGAGCTTTGTGTATCCATTCTTTTATTTCATATTTCAAAGAAAAATTTAAACCTGCAATCAAATTTAGCTTTTCAATTCAGGTGATTTCCCTGAAGTTTGGAATGAAAATGCTAATAGCATATGGTACAAATGACTTTCACAAAACTTGGCCTATAGATGCCCTTTACCCTCTTCTCTATGCATAATAGCTATATATTTCATATGTATATGTATATGTATATATATATACACACACACACATACACACATACTCATGAGTCTAGTTTTTTAAAAATTGATTATTTTACTTATTTGCAATTCAAATGTCATTCCCTTTCCCAGTCTCCCCTCCACAAACCCCTATCTCCTAGTGTAGTATTTAAAGAGGAAGTTCTTAAAGATATGATGATATATTAAAATCTATCATTGTAATCACAGAGTATGGCTAAAATACTGAGGCAACTCAGGAGTTATCTGAAATCTATGAAAAGGAAACTTCTACCAATCACTTCAACTACATTTTTTATGTGTCTATCCAATGGTGGAAGATTATTCATGAAAAGCATGAGATTTTCTTTTTTTTTTTTTCTTTTTTTTTTTTTTTTGCAAGTTCTCTTTCATTTCAGTCTTCCTCATATGTAAAGCTGAAAATATAACTGCGTATTATGGAAGACATGGAGTGAGAAAGTGGTCTCTACATCAACACCTACCAGTAAGGATGATTCAGATAGCCCTAAACTACATAGTATCATATGAGTAGAATTAATGCATTTGGAAATGCGCTGTGAAAAGTCCGATTCTTGAATAGGTTCAAGGGTTTATTCTAATGAAAGGATGGTGACAACAAAACACAACTGAAAGGGAGATGGAATTAAATACGAACTCCTTTGAAAACAGAAGATCCAGGAAAGACTTGGTAGAAGCTTTCTCATTACCACGTTGGTGGGGACAGAGGCAGCTGCATGCCATTTGTTTCCTTGATTAGCTAGCTCTATGAGTTATTTTCGTAAAGACAGCATTTTGTTGAAAACAGTATAGTAGACACAAACAATTCTCCAAATGGCTTCTGGAAACAAACGTAAAAGTAAATCCACACTTAAAAGTTAATGGAAAACATTTTTCCCCATAATCATAGATTGAATGTCATCATTGAAGCCATTAATTACTTTTCAACAGAAACACTTTGTGCTGGATTGTTTAGCTTAAAATGCCATTTACATAAACAGAAATTTTTGTGGACAGGTTTGACCTTCCATTGACTAACATTTAATATTTAATTTAATATTTAAATATTTTACTTTAAAATTTATGACTCTTATGACTAAATTAAATTGTGATTATTTTAAACAACTACGATAAGTATACAAACTTCATTATGTTTCTTTTTCTTTTCTATTCAGTTATATACTATTTATTTATTTATTTATTTATTTATTTATTTATTTATTTGAGCCAGTATCCCTTTAATGTCTCAGCTGTTAAGCTTTTCTGGTATGCTTGGTCCACATGCATCTCCTTCATGCCAGAAAAACAGGCTTGTTCCATCACACCTGGCTTTGTTTCACTTTTGTTTTTTTTCTATAACTTCTGTTCTATAATATTTAAACTTCCTGCAACAAGGGCACATATTATAAACTTTGCATATTGTCTTAACTGTAGAAGGTGATTATTCCAAAATCAAGTGACTATAAAATATGTCCAAAATTGTTTAAAGAAATAAAGAAAAAAATAAAGATATTAAGACTCTATAGGTAAATAATTTAAGAGTGTTTTTACACCCAATATTAGAGTTGATGGATTAAGATAATTTTGTTAAAATCCATTTGTCTGTTCCCACTTATTTTACTGTTTTAAATCTCGAAACTCCACAGGCTTGCTATTAAGATGGACTTGACTCTAAGATTACAGCTCCAGAGACCTATAATTTATTTTTCTATCCAAGTAGAATAGATAAAATGTTTTTCCCTTTAATGCAAGTACAAAAAAATATTATGTTTTCTCATGGCCCTTAGTGCTCTCCCTCTTTCTAGTAATTATAGTGGCCCTGAAAGTATGATCAAAGGATTAAAAAATTTAATTCACTCACCATAACTGGTCTAAGCATGGTCCTAGCACCAATTGTCATGCATAATCATGAATATAATTCAGTTTCAATCTCAAGTGCTTTAGAATGTACAAGCAAACAGATCCTGTGATATGGCAGTGAGGACTGTTACCAGAAAAGGCAGAGAAGGTTTTTATTTTGCAAAACAATGGTCTTCTTTTGTTAGAAGCAAAAGTTTCATGTACGGCATCATGGCAATCATTTCATATTGGGCTTTATCACATGTTTGATAGGTGAAATCAATGTTGAGATAGTAGATTTTGGTCAGTTTCAAATACTTACCTGAAGACTGAAGACTTTATGGTCTAGTCAATGACATCATGAAAAATGAACGTGAGTGAACAAATATCTTTTTATTAGGTACTTTATCCGTATTCATACTAAAGTATAGAGAAATGAAGATTGATTAATGAGTAATCAGCAATTACTCATCTAAGTTATGTTTTAATCTGATTATTCCCCCCTTTTAATCTTGATGGATATGTTAATAGTTTTTAAAAACTGGGTCTTGGAGAAATTATATAGTTGGCTCTTTTTTTATATGAGTGAACAGACTAGCCAATACTATTCTGAATTCCTAGAGCCTACTGGGTGGGTTCTACCATTCAGTTTTAACTGACAGACTCAAGAATATAGCTTAATGTTTAGGGAACAAAATTTTATCCTGAGGTTTTCACCTAAAGAAAAAAAAATCTCCCTTGGAAATCTAAGAACAGATACATGTTGGCATTAGGACACAGTGTTTCTTCTTATCAGGGACCCTTTCTAGGTTTAATTTTCAATATTGATTCCTGATCTTTCTTGTCAGGTTTCAAAATTAGCCACAGCTTTCCCTGTTACAGTGGAAAGTACTTGTGGATCCTGGATGTGTTGACTATTTCCTAAGCATTCCCAAGGTGAAACCACAGATTGTTTCCACGGTTCTATAAAACAACCTTTATTTTATTAGTTACTCAATTTCTTATGATTGGATATAATATTAATATTTGATAATTTTATTGTTTGAGGTTATATTGAATCATTTTTTTTCTTGTGTAGAACTGAACTGGATTTTCATTTAGGTACATGTCTTGTATTGTTTAGCACATTTTAAAATGCTATTTAATGAATTTTGTTGTAATTTAATTTGTTTTTAATTTAGAGAATCATAACTGTTGATATAAATTTTCTTTCATCAAAAGAAAGAGACAAAGCTTGTAGGTTTACTTTTGCTAAGGAAAATATTAACATGTTGAATAGGATTTAAGTCTCAATACCCAGCAATAGAAACTAGAAAAATAATATTACTTTTATTATAGGCTTTCACTTAACTTTAACAAAATGTTTATGTGTACTAAATACAGAATTAACATATGGCACTGACTCCCAAAATGGTTCTTACTAGTTTTATAGTTCTTAAAGCAAAACAAATAAAAATTAAAGGCTCAAGAGAGATATGTTAAAAGATATTCCAGTTCCAATTTCCATATTTCTAAACCAAGATTAGGTTTATTTTTGTAAGGCAATTTAATTTTTGCATGTAAGTTATCTACTTTAAATAAATTATAAAGGTTTCTTGAGTTTTTCCAAAGGTTACCCTTAATCCTAAGGGTTCAGAAAGTTGAAGTTTTTATGATAATGAAACTTTATGTGTGTCACATAAATGTACACATTAGTACGCAAATAAACAATATGATTTCTACAGTTACATGGAATAGCTTTTGTTGAATTGTCACAAAAACTCTCTGATTAAAGATAAGAGCAAGTCAGAGGGAGGGAGGGAGGGAGAGAGGGAGGGAGGGAGAGAGAGAGAGCAGAGAAAGTGTACTAAGATATATTTGGGGTACAATTTGTTGAGCATAGAACATTCTGTTTACTTTACATCCTAGTCTCAGATTCCTCTTCCTTCCTTCCTCCAGGTACTCCCCTCCCTGCTCACATCTACTACACCTCACCTACTCAGAATTAGGAAAACCTTCCATGGGTACCAACCAGGCATACCAAATAGCAGTAATACTAGGCACATTTTCCACTGATGCTAGGCAAGGCAACCCAGTTAGAACAAAGTGATCCCATGGCAGACAATATAGTGGAACATTTTAATTTTGTTATAAAAATAAATTTGGGCGAATAATACATAGTAGACTTTAGTGAGTTTAAAATCATATGTAAAAGTCTAACAAGTACATTTCTGTGACATGAAATAAAAATGCAATTAATTACCTTGAATTAAATCTATCTAAAATCTATAGTTTGTAAACATCAATTAAATACACTATTATAAATAGAAGATATTACCAAGGTAACTATTTCCAATTCAATGACAACAGAATCCATTTGGTCACTAAAATTAAAGCTGCTGCAATGGAGGTTTATTCTAATCATTCACCCAAGGTTTATGATCAATGTATCTGCAGTTCTTTCTAGCTATACTTTAAACATACATGTACACTTTGAACATCAGACCATAACCTTCTCCATTTACTCAGCTTTGGGGTCTTCCTCCCTTGGATCACTGCACGAATATCCCAAATCACCATCAAATATCTGTTTTGCTTCTCACCTTTTCATTCCCTTCGTAAAGCCTAAATTCATCTTGCAAATTACATTGCACAGTCTTCTGCTTAAAATCCCTTTGGATCTCTATCATATTCATAAGAAAATTAAAATGTTTTATAGTCAACAAACCTCACTCCTTAGATTCCACCTTAGTCATTTTCTGCTCCACCGCTACTGTAAAATTTTACTCCATGAGCACCTTAGTACTCCATATAAATCTTAACATTTTGTCTAGGAGTGGAACCCAATCACAATTTTCTCTCTCCATGGTAGGATGCCGACTGCCATTGACATGGACATTGTTCTTATCTTTTTTTTTGTAGCCATTTCTAGGAAAGACTGTTTTACAGTAGACTTCACCACATTGTGTCTATTACAATCTTTCCATGCCCTGTTCTTTGATGTTCTCTAAAACATGGATGTGAAAGCTGTGCTGGAGGTAGAGTTGCATCTGTTGGGGTTATGCTTCCCATGATGTGTTCAGTTGCAGTTTTATGTGATGTTCTCAATTTGCTGTAAAGGGAAACTTCTTGATGAGTGTTGGTAGTTACACTTACCAGAGGATATAAGATTTAGTATGTAGTAAAGAATTATGCTGGTCTATCAAGGTGGCAGTAGTTGACTTTACTAAGATCCATGACTCCATAAACCTCAAGAAGCTGGCTAGGTTTCTGTTACAAGGCATAATTTCTCTCTTGTTGAGGACCTTTAATAACTTAGACAACTATTGGTTTCTATCAACCAATGAGTTTCACTTATTGAAGCCTTGTGTACATCTTGCCATACTCATAATAGTCATGGTTCATACATGTTACAGCTGGGTAGGACCCTGTAGCTGTTTCCCTTCCTTTGGAGTTTTTCAAGAGCTCCTGGAACCATAAAAGCTAAACTGCAGGAAAGAGGCTTTTAGCTTAAATATTTGTTGAATCATTGGAATCCTATGTCCTAAGTGTGTGATGCCTTCATCAATTGGGGTCTGCCCTCCACCCTTAAGAGGCAAAGACTGCTTCACTAATCTATAACATAATAAGTTCTAAAGCTTCCTAATGCTCTGAGCCTTTAATACAGCTTCCCATGTTGTGACCTCCAACAATAAAATTAATTTTGTTGTTACTTCATAACTATGAATTTGTTCCTTCTATTAATAACAATATAAATGTCTGTATTTCTGATGGTCTTATGTGAAACCTGTGACAAGGATATTTGACCCCTAAAGGGATCATGACTCATAAGTTAAGAACAACTATAGTGTTTTATTGTTTGTTTTGATGGAACACTTGGACTACCTTGACCAACTATTTGAGAGTTTTTTTTTTTTTTTTTTTTTTTTTCTTGGCACTATTTGAAAGTTATCCATTTTGTGGTATAAAATGTGATTCCTTGAGGATTTATCAAACAGCTTTATCAAAATACTTTTATATGGAATTTATAATTTTATATATCACAATTTTGTTTGTAATCCCACTTAACCCATATGGAAATGAAGATTCATTAAATTTAAATAAAATTCCCAAGACAATACACATACCAAACAAACCAGAATTACAGACCATCAATTCTAACTCTAGAATGCACTTAGAATAAATTAAGCCACCTCTCAGAGGTTCTTGGGAAGACTGTATGGATATTGTATTTAGCCTAACTGAGGCAATTACAATTTATTGTCAGGTCACTCAACATTAGTTCTCTTTCTTGAGCAGCCTTAGTTGTGCACTGTGCTATGGGAAAGCCATTCTTTGAGGTGGAGATTGTACTTGTAGAAATCATGCTAATGTGTTCTGAGCCAGTCTCCAACCCTGTGTTCCTTCTTGATAAATTCCAAACGCAATGAGGTTCCTTAAAATCAATAATAAAAATAATTTTTAAGCAATACTAGGTTGATATTGTCTGAAAGATATCAAACAGGTAGAAACAATTACATATTTATCTAGATAACTGTCCATATCAACACTTAAACATCAACCTTCAAGTGATTTAAATACACATATGTTAGACTTAAACCAAAGTATAATTTGTGATTACATTACAAAATAATGCATTTCAAATTATAAGGAAAGTACCAAACAAAATGTCTGCTTAAATGTTAAAGAGAAGGAATTAGTAAAAAAAGAAAAAAAATGCCTCTATATAACCACAGTGCAATGAAATGGTATAGAATTAAGTGATAAAGTAAAATAAAAAACTCAGAATTGTTTGATATAGAAAAACTATACTTATAAATCTAAATTATTATTAATAAAAGTAAAGAATATATATATATATATATATATATATATATATATATATATATATATACTTTTTTAAGTTTTTTTACTGGATATATTTTACTTACATTTCAAATGTTATCCCCTTTCCCTACTTCCATTCCATAAGCCCCCTATCCCATTCACATTCCCATTGCTTCTGTGAGGGTGTTTCCCCACCCACCCAACCCTTTCTACCCCCCCTGAAATATTCCTCTACACTGGGGCATTGAACTTTGGCAGGATCAAGGTTTATCTTTCCACTGATGCCTAACAAGGATATCCTCTGCTACATATGCAGGTAGAGATATGGGTTTGTCTCTTTCAACGCTTTGGATAGTGTTTTATTCCCTGGGAGCTCTGGTTGGTCAGTAAGTTCTTATGGTGTTGAAAAACTCCTTTAGCTCATTCAATCCTTTTTCTAACACCTTCACTGGGGATCCCATTCTCAGTACAGTGGTCTGCTGTGAGCATCTGCCTCTGTATTTGTCATGATCTGGCAGAACCTCTTAGGAGTTAACTACATCAGGCTCCTGTCAGCATGTATTTCTTGGCATCAGCAATATTGTCTGGGTTTTCTAGTTGTATATGGGCTGGATCTCCAGGTGAGACAGTCTCTGGATGGCCTTTGCTTTAGTCTCTGGTTCAAATTTTGTCTCCGTATTTCCTCCTCTGAATTTATTGTTCCGTCTTCTATAAAGGACTGAAGCATCTGCACTTTGGTCTTCCTTCTTCTTGAGCTTTATGTGGTTTGTATCTTGGGTAATCAGAGCTGTTGGGCTAATATGCACTTATCAGTGAATGGATACCATGTTTTCTTTTCTTTCTCTTTTTCTTTCTTTTTTTCTTTTTTTGCGACTGGGTTACTTCATTTAGGATGATATTTTCTAGTTCCATAGGTCCCATTTGTTGATCCTTGATCTTAAAGTATAAGCCATTGGTGTTCTGTTCATGAAAATTTTCCAGAGTATCCAGGAGCTTAACGCTCTTCCCCACTTTCTCTTCTATTAGTTTATGTGTTTTTAGTTTTATTTGGTGGTCCTTAATAAATGGAACCAGACTTCATTGTTGAAATTGCAAATTTTTGGAAAAAATATATTATCAGATAGAGTACTAAAATATCCAAATACATGTAAAAATTTCTCCTGTGAGACAAAATTACTTACATATTACAAAATAATATGTTATAATATATAATATAATGATTACACATATATAATATTATACATAACATTAGTGGTTTTGTTGGTATAACCAAAGATAAGCTTATATTATATAATACATTTATCTTAAAATATCTTAGAAAGTATAAAACTGAAGTTGAAAAACAGGTGAAATTCTAGAGCTTGTTCATGTAACTTCAAATGAGTGCTCTCATCTGAGCTCACTGAATTATAATTGTCTGTCATGCCTTGAGGATTCCATTGTCTCCTAAAACACTAAAAATACCCGTGTTCATTTTCAGTACTAGGGTCAGCCTGTAAAAATCCTAATGGACAGGCATTTCGCATTGGCCAACGGAATAACAGGTGAAAGAATCAGATAATGAGACTGTCTCAGTAGGGAAAGTGAAGAAGGTGTGCAGTGAACTCTCAACTAGGTAACTGTGTCACTCTTGGCATTTCTAGTTCTTAGACTCAAGGAGGAACCAATTAATACCTGAAAGTAAAATTTGAAAAGCCACTTAAAGAATATTATATGGTAATGAAAGGACTTGCTAAAGAGTCCAAAGAACCAGTAGCCTTATGACCCAAAACAAGATGACTGCTGTTACTCTGATATTATACCTCATGCAATTAACAGAAGTGCCAATTAGTCCCCAGAAATGGCTAAGCAGGCACACGTGCATCTCGGAAATAGCTGACTGAATTAGAAAAGACAAAATTGAAGCAGCACATTGCAGTATAAAACTCCACAAGGCAGATTTAGACATAAACCAGATTTTTATTATAATTTCATAAGAAGAGAAGCAGTTTGAAAGAACTGTTTTAACAAATTTTCCTTTTCTAAAGTCTGGTAACTTATTCTATGATCTTCCATTTCTATGGCTTCCTTTTCTATGTAAATTTTGGCCCCATTTTCCAAGAATGACATTTAATTTCTATTATGTGAGCTTGGCTTCAGTTTACAAGTTCTGATACAGCACTCTCTGAAGGAGTAATTTTATTCTCAAACTGAAAGAATGCCAACCCTTTGGAGAATATTATAATATCATATTATAATTTCATTAGATTGTAATTTTGTGCAAACATATAAGTCAACATGGGTCAAGGCTTTAACATGATCACCAAATTTAATGAATTATTACAAGAAAAGTTACTTCTTACATGGTGGTAGGGGGTACTAAAGGGGGAAAATATGGCTGCCTCCTTGATAATGTGGCACCTAACTGGAAGAAGTACTTCACTTGGGCATGCCTTGAGGCTTTTGTAGCTGATACCTGCTTTTGGTTCACTTATGCTCACTGACTGTGCATGCAATGTGGCCCATCAGTCTCCTGATCTTGCCAAAATCATAGGCAAGAATCAGACCAGGTATACCTTTAAGTAGTAAGACCTGCTCACTCATTCAAATAGAAAAACAAGGAGTCACACACAACTTACTAATTGAGATATGACAGTATTAAGGAGAAAAATGCGAGAAATGGACAAAGAGAAAATAGTCCATTGTGTGCAATATGGCATCTAGATGACATCATTACAGAAGGAATGATGGATTTCCACAGGAGGCCCTTTGATAAGACATCCCATGGCTATTAATGTGCTAAATGGCAGAGACTTCTGGGGGGAATTTCTTCTTAATGGCTGGCTAAATCCTTTGATCACAATAAGAAATGACTTATTAAGGTGATTATGAAGGTCATTGCATTATACTTGGTAAAGAAGAAGGCCACCTATTTCAAGTCTCTTGAGGTGAATTTTTATATCACAGGCAGAGCTTGCAATCTTTGTTCCTTCTTAGGAACTGTCAAAACCTAGCAAGAGAGACATATGTGTCACTAACCAACTGTGCACACAATGAGAAACTTAGGGAATACGAAGGAAGTTGGCTGTCAGCGAAGATTTGACGTGGCAGGCTAAAGAGACTCTGCTTTTGAGGGCCAAAGAGGTAGCAGTAATAGATACTTTCAAAATCCTTTACGACTCTGTATTATGAAACTTTTAAGAGTCACTTAATTTTTTTTTTAACAAATGTTTACTACTTTGGAAATTGTTTGGTTTTCTTCATAGTTTTAAATATAATAATTTAATAATTCATGTAACAAGTTAATAAACAGCATTTTATTACAGGTTTGTGATTTGGACACTGTTATAGTTTGATGCACATTTTATAATGCAAGTATGTGGTAATGACAGTGATGTATATTACACTGTGTAACTAATTTACATTTATTTATGCTATAAAAGCTAAAAGATGTGTCCATCATGATACTGTTAATAGAGGGAGTATCATAAACTACAACTTGAGATTTTAGTATGTGTTCTATGATTATGAAGACATTTTAAAAAGATAATGATTGGTGAAATAATTTTGCATGAAAGTCAAAAGTGGATACTAATAACATTTAATGAGATAAGAAGTTTGTTTTTGTGACTCCTTCTTATTCCCAATCTTCAAGAGTCTGTGTTGAAAGGTCTATGTGTTCAAAGCTAAATCAAGTTACAGAAATACTATGAAATACTATAAAAATTGGTATATGGAATGCAATCTTATATTCCAAAGTAAATATACTGTTCCATGCCTACCATATAAAATACTTGTCTACAACCTTGTTTCCTGTCACGCGCCCACGCTTCCCGCCAATAGGAACAGGAGTGCAACAACCGGATTCTTCTGCGGACAACCTTTATTGTACAGCACTCTGAGCAGGGGACTTCTTGAGCAGGAAACTTCTCTCTGAGCCGGGGACTCCCTACCGGGGTCTACTGTATAGGCGACCTCTCATGTGCAGTCTCCCACGTGCGATCTCTCTGCCCAGTCTCTCTCCACGTGGGATCTCTCCGCAATCTCTCTTATTGGGTCCCTCTCCACGTGGGATCTCTCTGCCATCTCTCCATGTGGGGTCTCCCGCAATCTCTCCACTATCTCCCTCTCCATGTGGGGGAGAAATGCACTGCTATATATGCCTAGGAGACTCGTGTCGCTACCTGATTGGTGCGCCCTCCAGTAACTCAGTAGTATGCCCGAGAGCGGGCTATGACGTATGTGGCGCATGCGCATTAAGTCTCTTGGCTGGGCAACAGCTCTGTTTGTTGAGTTCTTGGCGGGAAGCCTGCGCCATGTTTGGGTGTGGCACAAACGGCTCCCTACAGTTTCCTATTCTCTGTCATTGTATGAGCTATATGATCAAGATATTTGAGCTTTTAATAAGCAAAATATAATTCTTAATGATGTCATAGAAAAGCCCTGGGTCTTTGGTCACTATGAACTATGAGACAGGTGGAAAACTTCTTTTATAATAGCTATTGAATTAGTAGTTGACTACAATGATTGGCATTCCTTGGTTTATTTATTCTCATGCATCCATAAGCTACTGATTTATGTTATGATGTTATTTTTCATGTTTTGGTTTGCTTTTAGTTTAGAATTTAATTACACTACCAGAGGTTGCTATATTAAGACTCATAAAATGAAGCCACACTAAAATGGTAAAAATTTACTCCTAGCTCAATATGACATTAACAAGGAAGAAAAAAATAACAGCCAAAGTAATTTCTATAAAGCATTTAAAGAGAATTGTTGAGATTATGTTTTGCATTAAGAGCACTTTTCATTGAGAATTAAATAAATCTTCAATTGCATGTACCATGACCAGAAAATATAAATATACCATTTGCATTTTGATCTTTCAGCATAAGGAATATTAATAATATTCCTTATTTTATAAATATGGCAGAATCATAGAATCCTTCTGGAGAGCCATGAATTTCTTTTGTTAAACATTTTCCTGAGTGTGTTAATAAACTGTACAATTGATAAATGAAATAATGCAAAAAAAATTGATTAAAAGAACTTCCAAATAAGCCTGGTGGGGTGGGTAGGGTGGAGAACCTCATTGTGGACACACGGGGGTGAGAATCAGATATGGGATATGGAACAGGGAGGGGAATGAAATATTGAGTGTAAAAATAAAAAAAAATTAAAATACATTTCTAGTTAACGGGACAATACAGTTTTCTCTTAGAGAGTTGCCATTTCATGTTCATATTTTTGATTCTGTATTTTCACGCTGCATATACAATTCAAATGGGTGCATCTTCCTAGTGAAATAAAACAGCCTTGTATTTATGGATGGCTTCAGAAAAACAAATATGTCCATGGATTTTTAGTAGCTGATTTTTTATCGTACCCATATTCTATAACTGATGGGTTGGAATTTAACTGTATTTGTATTATCCCCTTATTAACAGACATAGTCACCATTAATTAAGAAAATGAAAAACACTTCTGAGAATTGATGTGTGCTGGTGACCTGGGGGAAGGCATATGCTAAATTTAAAATTTTAAGTTTTTAATTATTATTTTCATATCTTTACTTATCTGTACAGTTCAGAAATAATTCTCGATCCAAAATCAGGGTTAATGACTGCATTGTTCCCTTTTTGTGCTTCATAAGGATTTTAAATCATTTTAAATTAACTGCTTTATTTGCATTTACTTGATGATTTAATAAAATATTTTATACAAACAATCAAGATTTTGTTCTTGGCTCATACAGTTGATGTGTGTTTGGTCTTATATGTAAATTTATATAATTTACCATTCAATTTTGTACCTCAGAACTCCATTTCCATTTTATTTGCTTATAAGAAACTTAATCTCTTTAGAAGTCTTTTTTTTTTTTTTTTTTTTTTTTGATGAAAAATGCAATATCTAGTTTTGTTTATGTAGAAAACAAGCTTGAAAGACATTTTTGCCTTTTTATGGTATTTGTGATCAGCAGTTGTTTTCTGACAGAATATTAGAGATATTCCTATAGTCTTTTTTTTTTTTATCTTTTTTTAAAACGACTTTATTTTTAAAAACAAAGATAAATGTACAGATTTTAAAGATTTTTTGCTTAAAATTATACATTTTTGTCAGTACTGTTTTTTCAGACATTGAAATAATTTTTACATAAAACCATTTGAGTATATTTTTTTAGTCACTACTTGATTTTTTTCAAGGGCTTGACAGTATGCATTGAAAACCTAATAGTTACAATAAGCTTAGAGTACATGCAAAACAAAACGCAACATGGAAATAGTCAAAGTCTTCTTGTTTTGTAAATATATGTATATTTTTTTGTTTTCTTTATTTCTTGGACTTCATACAGTCTGTGAGTTGTTTCTGGGGGAGTACAAGCCTCTGGGGTTAGCATCCCAATATCAGTGACTGCATATTATGTCTGTTCTTTTGTGACTGGGTTATCTCACTCAGGATGATATTCTCTAGATGCAGCCATTTTCTTAAGAATTTGGTTAAGTCATTGTTTCTGGTGGCTGAGTAGTATTCCATTGTGTATATGTACCACAATTTTTGTATCCATTCATCTTCTGAAGGACATCTGGGTTCGTTCCAGCTTCTGGCTATTATAAATAGAGCCATTATGAACATTGTGGTGCATATATCTTTGTTGTGTATTAAGGTGTCTCTGAGGTATATGCCCAGAAGTGGAATAGCTGGGTCTTCAGGTAGTACTATATAGTACTATATATTTTCTGATGTATTGTCAGACAGATTTCCAGAGTGGTTGTATTAGCTTGAAACCCCACCAACAGTGGAGAAGTGTTCCTCTTTCTCTGCAGCCTCGCCAGCATCTGTTGTCATCTGAGTTTTGGATCTTGGCCAATCTGACTGGTGTGAGGTGGAATCTCAGGGTTGTTTTGATTTGCATTTCCCTGATGGCTGAGGATGTCGAGCACTTCCTCAGGTGTTTCTCGGCCATTAGGTGTTCCTTAACTGAAAAAGTTTTGTTTATCTCTGTACCCCATTTTTTAATAGGGTTATTTGATTCTCTGGTTGTCTAGCTTTTTGAGTTCCTTGTACACCTTGGATATTAGGCCTCTATCTGATGTGGTGTTGCTAAAAATCTTTTCCCATTCTGTTGGTTGCCGTTTTGTTTTCTTGATGATGTCTTTAGCCTTACAGAAACTTTGCAATCTCATTAAGTCCCATTTGTTAATCTTTGACCTTAGAGCTCGAGCCATTGGTGTTTTGTTCAGGAAATTTTCTCCTGTACCTATGTGTTCTAAGGTTTTCCCTACTTTCTCATCTAATAGTTTCAGGGTATCTGGTTTAATGTGGAGATCTTTGATCCACTTACACTTGAGCTTTGTACAAGGAGATAAGAAAGGGTCTATTTTCATTCTTTTGCATGCTGATTGCCAGTTGGACCAGCACCATTTCTTGAATAGGCTGTCCTTTTTCCATTGAATGTTTACGGCTCCTTTGTCAAAAATTAGGTGACCATATACGTGAGGGCTCATTTCTGGATCTTCTATTCTATTCCATTGATCCACATGCCTATTTCTGTACCAGTACCATGCAGTTTTCAGCACAATTGCCTTGTAATATAGCTTGAGGTCAGGGATAGTGATTCCCGCAGATGTTTTTTTGTTGTTGAGGATGGATTTCGCTATTCTAGGTCTTTTTTTACTCCATATGAAATTGCACATTGATCTTTCCAATTCCATGAAGAACTGGGTTGGAATTTTGATGGGGATTGCATTGAATCTGTAGATTGCTTTTGGTAGGATGGCCATTTTTAAGATGTTGATTTTTCCAATCCATGATCATGGGAGATATTTCCATTTTCTGAGATCCTCCTCAATTTCTTTCTTTAGAGGTTTGAAGTTCTTGTCATATAGGTCCTTCACTTGCTTAGTTAGAATCACACCATGGTATTCCATAGTTTTTGCAACGATTGTGAAGGGTACATTTTCCCTAATTTCTTTCTCCACATGTTTGTCCTTTGAGTATAGGAAGGCTACTGATTTGTTTGAGATAATTTTGTATCCAGCCACTTTGCTGAACTTGTTTATCAGCTGTAGGAGTTCTCTGGTGAAATTTTTGGGGTCAGTCAAGTACACTATCATGTCATCAGCAAAGAGTGATATTTTTATCTCTTCCTTTCTGATTTGTATCCCCTTGATCTACTTTTGCTGTCTAAATGCTCCAGCCAGGACTTCCAGTACTATGTTGAATAGGTAGGGGGAGAGTGGGCAGCCTTGTCGAGTCCCTGATTTTAGTGGGATTGCTTCTAGTTTCTCGCCATTAAGTTTGATGTTGGCTATTGGTTTGCTGTATATTGCTTTTATTATATTTAAGTATGGGCCTTGGATTCCTGTTCTTTCCAGGAGTTTTAACATGAAGGGGTGTTGGATTTTATCGATTTCTTTCTTAGCGTCTAGTGAGTTGACCATGTGATTTTGGTCTTTGAGTTTGTTTATATGGTGGATTACGTTGATGGATTTCCTTATGTTAAACCATCCCTGCATCCCAGAGATGAAGCCTACTTGGTCATGATGAATGATCATTTTGATGTGTTCTTGGATTCGGTTTGCAAGGATTTTGTTGAGTATTTTTGCATCAATGTTCATAAGTGAGATTGGTCTGAAGTTCTCTTTCCTTGTAGGGTCTTTGTGTGGCTTAGGTACGAGGGTTATTGTAGCCTCAAAAAATGAGTTGGGTAATATTCCATCTGATTCTATCTTTTGGAATAGTTTGGCGAGTATTGGTGTTATATCCTCAATAAAAGTCTGATAAAATTCTGCACTAAACTTGTCTGGACCTAGGCTTTTTTTGGTTGGGAATCTTTTGATGACTTCTTCAATTTCTTTAGGTGTTATAGGGTTATTTAGATGGTTTACTTGGTCTTGGTTTAACTTTGGGACCTTGTATCTGTCTAAGAATTCGTCCATTTCCTCCAGATTTTCCAATTTTGTGGAGTATAAGTTTTTGTAGTAGGATCTGATGATTTCTTGAATTTCCACAGTTTCAGTTGTTATGTCCCTACTTTTCTTTCTGATTTTGTTAATTTGAATACTCTCTCTTTGCCCTCTAATTAGTCTGGCTAGGGGTTTATCAATCTTGTTGATTTTCTCAAAGAACCAACTCTTTGTTTTGTTGATTTTTTTAATGGTTCTTTTTGTTTCTATTTGGTCTATTTCTGCCCTAATTTTCGTTATTTCTTGCTGTCTACTCTTCTTGGGTATATCTGCTTCCTTTTGTTCTAGGGCTTTTAGCTGTGCTGTCAGGTTGCTGATGTGAGCTCTCTCCAGCTTCTTTTTGGAAGCACTTAGGGCTATGAATTTTCCCTCAATACTGCTTTCATTGCATCCCATTGGTTTGGGTATGTTGTGTTTTCGTTTTTGTTGAATTCTAGAAAATCCTTAATTTCTATCTTTATTTCTTCTTTGACCCTGATATTTTTTAACAGAGCGTTGTTTTGTTTCCATGTGTATGTGGGCTTTTTGTTGTCTTTGTTGTTGTTAAAGACCAGCCGTAGACCATGGTGATCTGAGAGGATGCATGGGAGTATTTCAATCTTCTTATATCGATGGAGGCTCGTTCTGTGTCCAATTATGTGGTCAATTTTCGAGAAGGTGCCATGGGGTGGTGAGAAGAATGTGTATTCTTTTACTTTGGGATAGTATGTTCTGTATATATCTATTAATTCTAGTTGGTTCAAAGTCTCTGCTAGTTTTCCAGTGTCCTTGTTCAGTTTCTGTTTCTATGATCTGTCCTTTGGTGAGAGTGGGGTATTAAAGTCTCCCACTATTATTGTGTGGGGTGAAATGTATCTTTTGAGCTTTAGTAGGGTTTCTTTTATGAATGTAGGTGATTTTTTATTTGGAGCATATATGTTAAGGATTGAGAGTTCCTCCTGACAGATTTCCCCGGTAATGAGTAAAAAGTGTCCTTCCTTATTTTTTTTGATAACTTTTGATTGGAAATTTACTTTATTCGATATTAGAATAGCCACTCCAGCTTGCTTCTTGGAGCTGTTTGCTTGGAAGTTTTTTTCCCACCATTTTACTCTGAGATAGTGTGTGTCTTTGTCTCTGAGATGAGTTTCCTGTATGCAGCAAAAGGCTGGATTTTCTTTATGTATCCAGTCTGATAGTCTATGTCTCTTTATTGGGTGTTGAGACCATTTTTGTTAATAGATATCAAGAAATAGTTGTTTCCGTTTCCTGCCATTATTGCTTTTTTGGGTTGAGTTGTGTCTGTGTTTTTTTTCTTCTATTAGTTTTCTTGTTTAGGAGTTTTCTTGTTCTTACTAGGCTGTATTTTCACTCATTGTTTTGGTTTTTCCACCTATAATTTGTTGTAGTGCTGGGTTTGGGGTCAGATATTGTGTGAATTTTGATTTGTCTTGAAATATCTTCGTCACTCCATCGATGGTGATTGATAGTTTTGCTGGGTATAGCAGCTTGGGCTGGCACTTGTACTCTCTTAAGGAGTGCATGATGTCTGTCCAGTCTCTTCTAGCTTTCATAGTCTCTGTTGAGAAATCGGGTGTGAGTCTGATTGGTCTGCCTTTATATGTTACCTGACCTTTTTCCCTTACTGCTTTTAGTATTCTTTCTTTACTTTGGGCGCTTGATGTTTTTACTATTATGTGTCGGGAGGTATTTCTTTTCTGGTCCAACCTATTTGGAGTTCTGAAGGCTTCTTTTATGCTCGTGGTCATCTCATTCTTGAGGGTAGGGAAGTTTTCTTCTATGATTTTGTTGAAGATATTTACTGTGCCTCTTAGTTGATACTCTTCTCCGTCTTCTATTCTTATTATCCTTAGGTTCGGTCTTCTCATTGTGTCTTGGATTTCCTGGACATTTTGGGTTAGGAGCTTTTTGTTTTTTGCATCTTCTCTGGCTGTTTTGTCTATGTTTGCAATGTTGTCTTCTGCCCCCGAGATTCTCTCTTCGATCTCTTGTAATCTGTTGGAAATGCTTGCTTCTGTGACTCTTGATTTCTTTTTTTGGTGTTTCGACTTTAGGGTTATCTCTTTTAGTGTTTTCTTTATTGTGTCAATCTCTGTTTTAATTTCCCTCTTCCATTCCTTTATTTCTTTGGTTCTGTTTTCTTCTAGTTCTTTGAGTTCTTTGAGTGTTTTTTTTGTTTCTTCTTTAAAAGCTTCTGAATGTTTTTGCTTTTCCTCTTTTTCTTGTTTAAGTAACTCTATCAGCGTCTTGAGGCATGATTTCAGGTCTGTGTCTTCTTTTTCTGGAGTGTTTGGAGTTCTGATGTTTGCTGTTATGGGAGAGCTGGGCTCTGGTGTTGCTAGATTGTCTTGGTTCCCTTGGGATATACTCTTTCTCTTTCCTCTTGCCATTTTGTTTTCAGTGATATGTTCTTACCTTTCCCTTTATCTGGTCTGTGTCCCTGGTTCTCCACTGGTTGAGGTGTCAGATGGGTCGAGCCCTGTTTTATGCCTCAGAGTCGTTGGGTGTTAGCAGCAGTTCCTAAGTTCTGTTTCTGTTTGCTTGATCAGGCATGGCAGGGCAGGGTAAGGCAGGGGGTGCACTTTCCTTGTGTACTCCACAGAGATCTTTCTGCTCCCCTGCAGCTCAGGTCTCCTGCCCACCAGTTGCTCAGTCTCTATGAGCCGCCGATCCGTGTGGCAGGTAGGCCAGGCTCCGCTCTGCGTCCGGAAGTCGCCTCTGGGTGGAAACAGAAGTTCTAATTTTCTGTTCCCAATGGCTGGATAGGGCAAGGCGGGGCAGGGCAAGGTACGGTGTGCACTTTCCGTGTGCACTCCGAAGAGATCTCTCTGCTCCCCTGCAGTCTTGGTCTCCCACTCACCAGTTGCTCAGCCTCTATGAGCCGCTGTTCTGCCTGGCAGGTAGGCCAGGCTCTGCTCTGCGTCGAGATATTCCTATAGACTTACAGAATTGTTTAAGCAATTGACAGTTACTGTTTGTTATAGGAAGTCTGAAGTTCAAATTTTACATGGTGCAGCTTTCTTGACATCTTTCAAATTCTTTCTTCTGGCTTGCTATGTTGATTGTAGGTTTTTTTTTTTTTTTTTCTTTTTAAATTGGATATATTTTATTTACATTTTAAATGTTATCCCCTTAGCTGGTTGGTTTCCCCTCTATAAACTCCCTATCCCATCCCTACTTCCCCTGCTTATATGAGGGTGCCTTCCCCCCACCCACCCACACCCCCCCACTTGCCTCCCTGACCTGAAATTCCCCTACTTTAGGCCACTGAGGCTTGGCATGATGAAGGGCTTCTCCTCAAACTGATGTCCAACAAGGTTATCATCTGCTACATATGCAGCAGGAGACATAGGTCTGTCTGTGTGTACTTCTTGGATAGTGATTTAGTCCCTGGAAGCTCTGGTTGGTTTGTATTGTTCTTAGGGGGTTGCAAATCTCTTCATCTCCTTCAATGTTTTCTCTAACTCTTCTATTGGGTAATTTGTTCTCAGTTCAATGGTTGGCAGTGAGCATCTGCCTCTGTATTTGTCATTATCTGGCAGAGCCTTCCAGGAGCTGCTATATAAGGCCCCTGTTAGCATGCACATCGTAGCATCAATAATATTGTCTGGGTTTGGTGGCTATATATGGGCTGGATCTCCAGATGGGGAAGTCCCTAGGTGGCCTTTGTTTCAGTCTCTACTTAAAAGTTTGTCTTAGTTTTCTTCCTGTGGATATTACTGTTCCCTCATCTAAGAAGGACTGAAAGCACTTACACCATGGTCTTCCTTCTTGAGGTTCTTGTGGTCTGTCAATTGTGTCAGAGCTTTTGGGCTAATATTCACTTCTCAGTGAGTTCATATCATGTGAATTTTCTTGTGATTGGATTACATCACTCAGTATGATACTTTCTAATTCTATTCATTTGCCTAAGAATTTCATGAAGTCATTGTTTTTAAATGGCTGAGTAATACTCCATTGTGTAAATGTAGCGCATTTTCTGTATTCATTCCTCTGGTAAAAAACATCTGAGTTATTTTCAGCTTCTGGCTATAAAAAATAAGGCTTCGATGAATGTAGTAGAGCATGTGTCCTTGTTAGATGTTGAAACATCTTTTGGGTATATGCTCAGGAATTGTATAGCTTAGTCCTCAGGTAGTACTATGTCCAATTTTCAAAGAAAACTCCATAATGATTTCCAGAATGGTTGTACCGGCTTGCAATTCCACCAAAAAGTGGAGGATTATTCCTCTTTTTCCACATCCTCATCAGCATCCTTTGTCACCTGAGTGTTTGATCTTAGCCACTCTGACTGAAATGAGGTGGAATCTCAGGTTTATTTTGATTTGCATTTTCCTGATGACTATTTATATTGAACATTTCTCAGCCATTCAATATTCCTCAGTTGAAAATTTATTGTTTAGCTCTGTACACCATTTTTTATAGGGTTATTTGGTTCTCTGGAATCTAACGTCTTTATTTCTTCTTATATATTGAATATTAGCCCTCTAATGATTTGGATGTAGGATTGGCAAAGACATTTGCCTATTCTGCTGTTTGCTGTTGTGTCCTCATGACAGAATCATTTGCCTTACAGAAGCTTTGCAATTTTATGAGGTCTCATTTGTCAATTCTTGATCTTAGAGCATAAGCCATTGCTGTTCTTTTCAGGAAACTTCCCAGTGCCCATATGTTTGACATGTTCTCACACTTTCTTTTCTATTACTTTGAGTGTATCTGGTTTTGTGTGGAGGTCCTTGATCCATTTCCACTTGAGCTTTGTACAGGATGATAAGAATGGATGAATTTGCATTCTTCTACATGCTGACTGCCAGTTGGACCAGCACAATTTATTTAAAAAGCTGTTTTTTTTTCCACTGGATGGTTTTAACTCCTTTGTCAAAGATCAAGTCACCATAGGTGTGTGGGTTCATTTCTGGGTCTTCAATTCTATTCCATTGATTTTACCTTCCTGTCTCTGTACCACTATCATACAGTTTTTAATTTAATTTAATTTTATTTTTAATTTTTTTATCACAATTGATATGCTTTTGGTCAAGGATGGTGATTCCTATGAAGATTTTGATGGGGATTTTATTGAATCCATAGATTGCTTTTGGCAAGATGGCCATTTTTACTATACTAATTCTGCCAATCCATGAGCATGAGAAATCTTTTCATCTTCTGAGATCGTTTCAATTCCTTTCTTCAGAACTTGAAGTTCTTGTCATACAGATCTTTCATTGATTGGTTAGAGTTATACAAATGTATTTTATATTATATGTGACTGCTGTAAGGGTGTCTTTTTCTATTTTCTTTCTCAGCATGTTTGCCATTTGCATAGAGGAAGGCTACTACTGAAATGTTTGAGTTAATTTTATCTCCAGCGAATCTGCTGAAGTTTATCAACCCCAGGAGTTTTCTGGTGGAATTTTTGTGGTCACATAAGTATAATATCATATCACCTACAAATAGTGATTTTTTGACTTCTTCCTTTCCAATTTGTACCACTTTGATATTCTCCTTTTGTTTAATTGCTCTGGCTAGAACTTTCAGTAGTATATTGAAAAGGCAGAAAGAGACTGGGCATCCTTGTCTAATCCTTGATTTTAGTGGTATTGTTTAAATATCTCTCTATTTA
Source organism: Micromys minutus (assembly GCF_963924665.1). Taxonomy (NCBI): domain Eukaryota; kingdom Metazoa; phylum Chordata; class Mammalia; order Rodentia; family Muridae; genus Micromys; species Micromys minutus. The sequence continues at coordinate 12,254,569 of NC_137978.1, forward strand.
GTTGATATTGGCTACTGATTTGCTGTATATTACTCTATATGACTAGGTGTGGGGCTTGAGTTCCTTATTTTTTCAAGTCTTTTACCATAAGGAGTTTTGAATTTTATCAAATGGTTTCTCAGCTTATAATGAGATGATCATGTGGTTTTTTTTTTTTTTTAGTTTATTTATATAGTGGATTATGTTGATATATTTCTGTGTATTGAACAGTTTCTGCATCCCTGGATGAAGCCTACTTGATCATGATGGATGGTAATTTTGATGTGTTTTTAGATTTGGTTTGCATGAATCTTATTGACAATTTTTATTTATTGAGAATCTTTTTGAGCATGGATATTCATAAGCAAAATTGTTTTTGTTTTATTACTTTGTTGGGTCTTTTTGTGGTTTAGGTATATGTGTATTTGTGGTATCATAGAAGAAATCGTGTAGTGCTCCTTCTGTTTCTGTTTTCTGGAATAGTTTGGATACTATTTGCATTAAGTCTTCTATGAAGGTCTAAACCTACCTAGTCCTGGGCTTTTTCTGGTTGGGAGATTTTGATGACTGCTTCTATTTCTTTAGGGGTTATGGGATTATTTAGATGGTTTGTCTGATCCTGACCTAACTTTGATATCTACAATTTGTCTAGAAAAATTTCCATTTCACCCAGATTTTCCAGTTTTGTTAAGTATAGAATTTTGTATTAGAATCTGATGATCTCTTGAATTTCCTCAGTTTCTGTTGTTATGATTCCCCTTTTATTTCTGATTTTGTAAAATATGAATACTTTCTCTGTGCCCTCTGGTTAGACTAGGAAATGGTTTATCTATCTTACTGATTTTGCCAAAGAACCAGCTCCTCATTTTGTTTATTCTTTGTATACTTCTTGTTTCTACTTGGTTAATGTCAGCCAGAGTTTAATTTTGATAATCACCTGCCCGCTACTCACTAGCTATATTTGCATCTTTTTGTTCTAGAGCTTTCAGGGGAGCTGTCAAGCTGTTAATAAATACTTTCTCCAGTTTCTTTTCTTTTTTTTCAATTTTATTGGTTATTCTCTGTATTTACATTTCAAATGTTATCCCTTGTCCCCCACTCCCCTCCTTGCTTCCCCTCAACTTGCTTCTATGAAGGTTCTCCCTCCTTCAATCACCCTTTCAACCTCAGTGCCATGACTGGTTGATGATGTGGTTCTTCCCATGAGGTTGCAAGCCTTTCAGCACTTTCAGACCTTTCTTTAGCTCTCTCATTAGGGTCCCCATGTTCAGTCTGATGTTTAGCTGCAAGCATCCTCATCTGTATCTATGAGACTCTGGGAGTGCCTCTAAGGAGACATCCATATCTGGTTCATGTCAGTAAACAATTCTTGGCATCAGCAATAGTGCTTGGGTTTGGTGGCTGCATATGTAGTGGTTCTCCAGGTGAGGTAGTCTCTGTAGACCTTTTCTTCAATCCCTGCTCCTCTATTTGACCTTTTATTTCCTCCCCTGATTCGTTCTCCCTTCTGAGAAGGACTGAGGCATCCACATTCTGGTCTTCCTTCTTTTTGAGCTTCATAAGTTCTGTGGATGGTTTCTTGGGTATTCTGAGCTTTTGTGGGTGTGTGTGGGGTGGAGTGGGGGGGACTAATATCCACTTATAAGTGAATACATATCATGAGTGCTCTTTTGTGACTGGGTTACCTCACTCAGGATGATAGCTTTAAGTTCGATCCATTTGCCTAAGAATTTCATGAATTCGTTTTTAATAGCTGAGTAATACTTCACTGTAAATATGTACCACAATTTCTATATCCATTCGTCTGTTGAAGTACATCTGCGTTCTTTCCCAATTCTGGCTATTATATATAAGGCTGCTATGAACATTGTTGAGCATGTGTCTATGGGAGATGTTGGAGTTACTTTTGGGTATATGCCTAGGAGTAGTATAGTTGGGTTCGAAGGTAGTATGTCCAATTTTGTGAGGAACCCCCCCCCCCGGACAGATTTCCAGAGTGGTTGTACCAGTTTACAATCCTACCAACAGTGGAAGAGAGTTCCTCTTTCTCTATCCTTGCCAGCATTTGCTGTAATCTGCATTCTTGATCTTAGCCATTCTGACTGGTGTGAGGAGCATCTTAGGGTTGTTTTGACTTGCATTTTTCTTGTGATTAGGGATATTGAGAATTTCTTTAGGTGCTTCTCAGCCATTTGATATATTTGGCTGACAAGTCTCTGTGTAGCTCTGTATGCCATTTTTAATGGGATTATTTGATTCTCTAGTGTCTAACTTCTTGGGTTCTTTGTATATACTGGATATTAGCCTTTTATCAGATGTAGCATTTTTAAAAATTTTTCTCCCAATTTGTTGGTTGCAGTTTTGTCTTTTGACAGTGTCCTTGGCCTCACAGAAGCTTTGCAATTTCATGAGATCTCAATTGTCCATTCTTGATCTTAGAGTACAAGTCATTGGTGTTATCTTCCACTCCTTATTCCGGGATAATCAGGAAGAGAAAATTCATTCTTTGGGGAATGTCTGCAACCCAGGTCAGATCAGAATGAAATTTCAGGCAAATCCAGCCATTCGAGTCCAGTGGCTTGTGGCAGAAAGGGTTCTACAGAAGAGAGAAGAGGACAACAGTTCACAGACATTGGCTGAGCAGCTTTCACAACATTTCTTCCCCAGGCTGCTAATGGGGACCCCTGAGGTGAAGTCAGAATTTCCACTATACCACTCTCCTGATTGCTACTTTGGTAGCTGCCAGGAGGCCTGATTCCTCTGAAGACCACTTGGGTTTTTTGGTAACCAGCTTTATTCTGGCCTCACCAGATGATTGGGAATATAACGTTCTTGTTTAGAATACGAATGTCTTCGGAGTCTCAAATAAACCTCAACTTTCTTGCCATCCATACTCAAGTTATGACAAAAGCCCTTCTTCTGAAGAGTGTTCCGGGACACATCACTAATAGAAGGCAGGGTGGACAGAGGAGAGGTGCTTGGTATGGTTCTTGTTGGGTGTTTGATTCCCTCATATCTCACCAGAGAATGGACTGGTGGTTTATTGTCTTTAGTTGAAGATACATTTGAAAACCACACTTTGTTCCTCCAAGTCTTCCCCAGTTTGGGTCTTGTTCTAAGTCTCCTGGCCGAAGTATGACATTTTCAGGCAGGCTTGGGAGAAGTCAAAGGCAGTAATTGAATGGACACTGACTCTTTTTGTAGGGAAATGAATGACTCCTTCTATTTCCTGTCTTCCTGTTGCCCAACTGAACTCTTTTCCCTCCTCCCCTCTCCACCATCGTCCCTTTGACAGTGAGTTTATCAGTTCTCTGGGTCTCAGTCGATAGTTGACTGCGCAGAGCTGAGTTTTGACCTTGTCATGCTGGCAAACGTCTGAAACCTCGGTGCTCCGGATGCAGAAATCAACAGTATAAATTTTCAACTTTAAAACTTAGTGAAGATTCATAAAATCTATCACTTAGCCTAGATTCTGTCTTTATAGTTGAAACTATATTTTAGAAAGATTTATTCATTTTTATTGATGGTTTGATGGTTTGTCTGCTTGTATGTCTGTGCATTACCTGTGTGTGTAGTACACAAAGAGCCAGTAATGGAATTTAGATCACCTGGAATTAGGGTTACAGTTGGTTGTAAGCCACCTGTATGTACAAGAAAAAAAACTTGGGACAACTATAGGAGCAGGGAGTCCTCTGAACCACCCAACCGTTTCCGCAGCTCCAGGCTGAACATGTTTGTTCTACATAAATCCTCCTGATTCCTAATCAATTCATACTTCAGTTACCCTTAAGGGTTACAGAGTCTCAGAGGGTGTCAGTGACTGGATTCTCAGTGGTGATTTCATATTTTACCCATATTGACTTGTTTTCTTCTGCATTTACAGTTTGAAGGTATGTAGGAACGGATGTGACTATGTAAGAGTTAAGACTATGTAAGAGTTAAGAACATGACTTCCAACCCTGAGATTGTACTTCACACCAGTCAGAATGCTGAAGATCCAAAACTCAGATGACAGTAGATGCTGGCAAGGATGCAGAGAAAGAGGAACACTCCTCCTCTGTTGGTGGGGTTGTAAGCTAATACAACCATTCTAGAAATCAGTCTGAATATTCCTCAGAAAATTGGACATAGTACTACCTGAGAGCGTAGTAATTCCACTTCTGAGCATATACCCCAGAGATGCTCCAACATACAACAAAGACACATGCACCACAATGTTCATAGCAGCCCTATTTATAATAGCCAGAAGCTGGAAAGAACCCAGCTGTCCTTTAGAAGAGGAATGGATACAGAAATTGTGGTACATTTACACATTGGAGTACTACTCAGCTATTTAGAAACAATAATTTTACAAAATTCCTAGGCAAATGGATGTATCTAGAGAATATCATTCTGAGTGAGGTAACCCATCACAACAGAACAGACATGATATGCGGCCACTGATAATTGGATACTAGCTCCAGAAAGCTCTGAATACCAAAGAAACAACTCACAGACTTAATGAAGCACAAAAAAAAAAGAAAGAAAAAGAAAAAGAAAAAAAGGGGGGAGGAAGGCCAAATGTGGAAGCCTCAGTCTATCTTAGAAAAAAAAAACAATAAGTGTATAGCACCCTCTCAGAGTGGGGTACACCTAGACCTGAAATCATTAATAACTCAAGAGCTAAGAAAATTGCCTTATGGCAATTTTTGGTATTTAAAACCATTTGTTTTACATGTACTTTATGCTTATTGTAACTAGTAAGACTTCAGTGAATACTATTAAACCTTTAAAAAAAAATCAAGTACTGACAAAAATATATTCATATAGTTTTATATCAAACTGCTTTTAAAAATCTGGGCATGTATCTCTGTTTTTTTATAATAATATTATTTAAAACAAAACAAACAAACAAAAAAAAAAAGAACATGATTTTCTCCAAGAAGGACTGCTGTCTTCTGTAGATGCCTCGGGGAGCCACAGTTTACTTCGTCTTTTAAAGTTAGCATTTGATTTCAATTTTTTTTTTACTTAAAACAATAAGTATAAATTCTGTCTTCAATCCCTTATAAAGTCCAATCTGTGGATTCTGAACATAAATATATGGGTATACGCTTTCCTTTCTTCTTTTCTTCTTTTGGTTTTCTTTTCTGTGTGTCTGTTTACTTACAAAACTTCCATCCTTCAAAAACACAGCAAAACCAAACAAGCAACGGACCTAAACGTCTGTATAAATTCCAGTTTTTTTTTTTTTTTTATCCATATTGGCCTTTTGTTTAGCAAAGGCTCATTTTCCCCAGTGTAGCAGAATGCCAAGGTGCTGAGGTGGGAGAGGGTGGTTGGGAGAGAGTGGTTGGAAGAGGGAAGCGGGAGCGTCTTCATGGAGGCCATGGGAGGAAAGAGGGGAGATGGGATTGTGGGAAAGGGATAACATCTGAAATGTAATTGCAGACAATTTCTAATTAAAAAATAAATAAAATAAAATAAAATAAATAATATTTTAAAAATAATAATAATAAAGATATAAAACATGGAAAAAAAATAAGCTTTAGTCTCTTATCTGCCTGGGTTCTTGGTCACATGTTGCTGTTATCTGTAAAGATTCCTGACTACGTTGCCTATGTAGCAATTCATTTTTAATGGCCCGTGCTTATATTTTCAACATAGCATTTGCGTGGTCTCAGAAAGATCAGTCAGAACACAGAAAGTATGCAATCGGCCACATTGTTGAAAAACAGGGAAACACATTGAAAAAGTCAGGAGCTTATAGTAAATTTTAATTTATTTCAATGCCAGGAGGTTTAAAACCTTGAAACCAATCCTATTTTGATCTTAAAAGATTTTAAAATCAGGTCAAGTTATATTCACCCCAGCAAATAATTATCTAACTAAATTAATGTATGTGTGATTAAAAAAAAAACAAGTTGGTGAGTACATGTAGCTAAAAACAAATATTCTCACTGGCTGCAAAGACACTTCCTCTAAAAGCAGAGTCTGGCCATTGCTCTCCTAGACTATGCTGTTGCTGTTGTCATTGTTATTTAGCTATAGAAAATGCAGGACCAGACTATCAGCTTGAAACATTATCAATTAAATTTTCTCATTAGCTATATTTGGTTCCTTAATTGGCCTTTTTGACTGTGTAATTTCAAGTGATAATTATTTGTGGCACTGGCCCGTTCCTATATCAATGTTATCTCTTAATTAATTCAAAAATTGACTGAACTTTTTCCTCCTATCTTCAGACACAGAAGTAATTTGTGCATTCCTGCTCATCAGACAGTGCATTCAGCAGCAGATTTAGCAGTGACAGCAAGAAAGTCCATTCTCTCAGATATTAGTGTGGAAACACAGATCATAATCTTGGAGAGGCTGTGTTGTGGACAAATCACATTCAGTGTGAGATCAAAAGGGGAAAATGTGTACATATCAAAAGAGAGAAACAGAAGAAATGGAAGAAAATATGATTTATCTGTGAGTGGCATCCTAAGTTGAGAAGTTGTAGACTGGTTGCAGACTGGACTACACACTTAAGAGAAAGAATGCAGTGGTCTCCTGGTGCCTCACTCCTCTAACTTAATTATCCAGGAAACAAAGAAGAAAGCAGTGTGTCAATGGGCAGAAAGGTCCCCAAGCTGAAAAGTGGGTTTCCACTTCTGAAAGCATGGGTGAACTGTAGAGAAGGAAACACAGTCAGTGCAGAAAGAGTAGGCACAGCTAAGTTCAACCTTCCTGTTGACACTCGTGTTATAAAGGGCAAATGTACTTAGGCCATTGCTAAGTAATCATTTAAATGAGAACCTAAGAATCATTGAAAATATTATTTTGAACTGTAAAATTTAGATAAGGTTTTATTAGAAAAATATCAATAAAGTATAACCGTCATATATTGAGTACCTATGAATAAATGTTTATAAAAAATATAAAATGCCCCTTCCCAAGGAAAATGAATGCTATAGTTTGGTTCTAATTTGACTGAATTGAGTTCTTGTGTTTATTCTCCACATATTAATTTATATGTAGAATTCAAGTTTTGATCAGTGTCATCTTTTATCATTCTTTATGTGATTCAAATGTTGAGACTCAATAACACAACAGACTCTTTACTAGCCAAACATATGGAAGAAAAGAATAATTTTCAAATTAATCTAAACATACACCTAAGTGAGTTAGCTAAATGGAATGAAATACTCTAAAACAGATAAGTTAGTCAAGACTATGGATGAAAACTGTTATTTGCACACTGAATATAGACATATTATTATCACCTACAACCACATGTTATACGAATTCAATGCATTTAAATACATACAACACCTTTTTCTTTTCTTTTCATTTTTATTAGATATTCTCTGCATTTACATCTCAATTGTTATCCCCTTCCCCTCACTCCCATCCTCCTTCCCTCCCCCTCCCATTGCTTTCATGAAGGTGCTTCCTTTCCCAACCATCCTCTCCCACCTCTGTTCCTCTACACTGAAAAACGAGCCTTTGCTGGACCAAAGGCCTCTCCTTCCTTTGATGCCAGACAATGCTATCCTCTGCTATATATGCTCCTGGAGCCATGGCTCTCTCCATGTGAACTCGTTGGTTGGTGTTTTATTCCCTGGGAGCTCTGGGGTGTTTGGATGGTTGATAATGTTGTTCTTCCCATGGGGTTACAGACCCTTTCAGCTCCTTTGATCCTTTCTATAGTTTCTTCAATGGGGTCCCATTGTTCAGTCCAATGGTTACGTGCAAGCATCCTCATCACACACACACACACACACACACATATTCACACAGATATAAGTAAATATATATATACATACATACATATATATATATATATATATATATATATATATATATATATATATAAACATGGGCAGAAAATAATTGGGGAAAAATACTTGTTTTTAATGCTCAAAGAGCTAATTATAAAAAATGTACACAGGACTTTTATTTCTTGAAATTTTATTTGACTTCTTATGTAAAATGGTACAAATCAGAGATAAATGAGTAGATGCAGTGAATGCTTAGAATGGTGCCCAGATTATCATTGATCTTTGATAGTACTTTTCTTTATCTAATATGCATTTCTTGAAAAGCCTAACTACAATTCACAGACCTTAGGAAGCTTAAAAAGAAGGAAAACAAAAATGCTGAAGCCCCAGTCTTCCTTAGAAGGGAGAAGAAAGCACTCACAGAAGGAGGTAAAGGATCAAGTGCAAGAGCAGGGATTGAAGAGATTTTTCAGGGGCTGCCTCACTGGGGATCCACCCCATGATCTGCCATGGGACCCAAGCATTTTCACTGATGTTGAGAGGTGCTTGCTAGCAGGAACCAGATAAGGGTTCCACCTCAGGGGTTCTGCCAGAACCATACAGCTGAGCATGCTTGCAGCTAACCATCAGACTGAGCACTGGGACCCTGTTGAGGGTGCTGGAGGGGGAGTGAAGGAGCTGAAGGGGATTGCGACCCCATGGGAAGAATAACATTGGACCAACCAAAGCTTCCACAGCTCTCATGGACTAGATCCCCAACCATCGAGCACACATTGAGAGGCCCATGGCTCCAGTTACGTTTGTAGCTTAGAATAGTATTGTCTGGCATCAATGGGAGGAGAAACCTTTGGTCCAGTGAGGTCACATTTTCCCAATGTAGGGGAATGCCAAGGCACTGAGGTGGAGAGGGTGATTGGGAACTAGTGTACCTTTGTAAAGACAAAAAAAGAGGGAGGAGGAATTGGAGCTGAGTGGGAGAAGGGTATAACATTTCAAATGTAAATACAGAGAGTATCTAATAAAAATGCTTACATTTTAATTACATATATCTCTATAGAGGCCACAAATACAGAGTAGAATATCAAACTTTTAAGAGACCTTGGTGGCTCACCAAGTGCACATTTGCCTCTACAACTTAGATTTAACCAATTGATAGGATCATTCCTGATTGACTAATGTATTTTTGTTTTTTTGTCATCTCAAAGTCAGTTGGTGGTGAAGTTAGAACTTTACTCAGACCCATGTCTAATACAGATAGTATTTTATGCTGTTGATGTGAGGCTTTGTGCCTGTTCGTATTGTATCTGTTCTTCCGTGTTCAGTCAATGTCTCTGGGAATCCTGCTCTTTTCTGAGGCAGACCAGGTGAAGAGGAAAAAGGTGGACAGGAAATAGGAGGGGTGGAGGGAGGGGAAGCTATAGTTAAAATGTATTGCATGAGAGAAGGAAAATAAAAATAAATTAATAAAGGAAAAATAGGCTTTGTAGTTTTGTCTTTAAAGATACGCTGGCCCTCCCAATGAAGCACTTGAGCAAACCAGCTTTCATATCGCCATGCATGCCACTGAAAGTAAAGTGGTTTGTTTTGTAAAATGCTATCTCAGCACCTTTCTTCATTTACATTATCTGCTTTAGAAAACTTAAATTTGTCCATCTTTTTCTCTGTCTCCTGACTCTAAAATTTGTTTTAAAAAAACCTTCTCTTTCGTTTTATACACCAAGTGTTCTCAAGATTCTGGTCGCCATCTGTTTAAAATTCAGTCATCAAGGAGGGTGTATCATCATCCAGTATCTCTCTATCTCCCAGTCTTTGTGGATGGGAGAAAGTCCAAAGACACAGATATCTTCCTTCAAGTTGTATAACTGTCTCTCTTCAGGAAGACAGCACAGGAAGTTCAGATAGCCTTTGGATAAAGCAAGTTAGCAAACACAGATGAACTCCAATCCTCTAGCCTGACCTTTGTCTTGGAAAAATTCTGATCAATACAGAGTCTTATGGCTTCCCTTTATTTCAAGAGCTTTGAAGAAAGTCTTTCTTGCCTTTTAATTGCCGAGTATGCTGCTGCTTTCATAGTCGCATACCAACTCTTGTTTCTACAAAAGTTCTCATTTTCGCATTAATTATTAAGATTGGTTCATTTGATCTTACCTTGATTTTCTTCTAAATTGAAAAAAAAAGTTATTACCACTTACCGTTTTCTTCTGTGTGTCTGCACTATTAATCTTCTTCTTGCTTCTTATAAAAGTGCTCTAAACCCTGCTGGCAAAGCTAATTGCAAAGGCTATCCAAATCTGATTTGTAAAAGTTTGTATCAGAAAAATCCTTGTCAGAAGGCAGGACTCTTTAGTAGACTATTTATGCTCCTTCTTGTTTGCCTTTGTAAAGTGCATGCTTCAATTTGAGAATGCAGAACTTTAATTCTCTCTATGAGCAACATACATGGAAAAGTGATATGAAATTAGTAGGCCAACATTATGAAAGGTTAGCCAACTACTCTATACCCATAATTAGCACTAATTGAATTAGTCCCACTCCTTGCAAAGAAGTAAAAATCAATACTGTAATGAAACTGAATTTTGGTATAATTGGATTTTTAAGTGAAACCTGAAAGGGGAGGAAAAAGAGAAAATGATTCTTATGTGTAGAAGTAATTAATATTTATATTAAGTTAGTAACTTCACAATAATCCTGCAGGAATTTGTACCAGTATCTTCAGTTTCAACTGATATTAGGAACTCCTCACCAACCATAAAGGACTCATCATTACCTCCCACCTTTCCTAATAATGCCTCTGAGCTCTAGGGCTAACGGGCTTCCCTCATTTCTACTGCAAATATTTCATTCAGATTTACTATTCAGGTTTTCAATGTTCACTCTGCTAGAATTTTTTTTTATCTGTGACATTTCATTCTAGATTGGTGTCCATCAAATAATACTAATCTGAGCACATCAGGTTGCCCTTTTAGCTGCTTCTCTGGAACTTACTGATGTTCTTTCAAATGCCTTAGCCAAAATTCTATATTCCTAGGATGTTGAAAAAGATTTAAAATCCAAAAGGTGGCTCTGAAGGAATGTATTTTCTGAACATATGTGAGGTTCTGAGTTTGGATTCCCATGCACCTCTATAAAATCTAGAAAAAGCAGCAAATCATAATCCTGTATCTCTAGCATTGGGTTCTGCAAACAAATTAGTCCAGCCAAATGAAAGAACTTTATATTCATTGTGAGATGCTGTCTCAATAAAATAAGACAGAAAATACAAGAGGAAAACATTCACCATCAATCTCTATCTGTGCTACCTGCACATGGGTACATTTGAAACCCTCATGAATACATACATATACAGATGACATGTCTACATGATAAAGACAATGACAGAGATGGATGGATAGACAAGTATAAGAAAGATGGATAGATGATATATGATAGAGATAGATGATAGGTAATAGATAGGTAGATGATAGACAGATACAGATGACAGGCAAATATACAGAAAGATGACATACTGTGAGACACATAGAAGAAGAGAATGAAAGAGATGTTTTAAAACTGTAATTTTTACAGTCACATTATTTAAGTTCTAAATTGTGAATGAGATAAACACATAGATAAATCTGATTTTTCCTCAACTGTTTTTCTTTAGTTTAGAATTATATGTGTGTGTGTGTGTGTGTGTGTGTGTGTGTGTGTGTGTGTGTGTGTATGTATGTATATACTGCACAGTCTCCACAGAAAAAATGAAAAAGAGATAAAAAATTAGAGTGCCACATAAATGTCAATAAATGTAAGCGTGAAGCAGAAAATACCCAAATTCTACCCTCTCATGATCTGGGAGACATGGTCCCTGTTCATGAGTCATTTGGTCTATGTGGATCATATTCCTTTCATTTTCAAATGATTATTCCTCTCAGTTCTGAGATGCACTGGAATTGAGAAGAGGGAGATCATGCTTTTGGGATGAAGTATAAAGCAATGATTAATGTGTGAAGGAATATGGCACATAAAACTGAAAGAAAAGAATGTTGCTAGATAAGGCCAGATAACAAAGCTTGACCACAGGAGAAAAGCCAACATCTTTTTTTTTTTCAATTTTATGACCCCAGAGCTGACCATGCTACTTAGCACAAACTCAGTAATGCAGAATTTACTTCAGAACTGTTGATGGCTAAAGCCACCTAATAGATACTTTTAAAGACTCACAGATAAACAAAGACACAAATATTGTGGGGTACACTTTTTAAGGCCTTACAAAATGCAAATGAATATTTCATGTGAATGTCAAAATCTTTGGTCTTATTTGTATATTAAAGTTTAGTTTTAAAGATTAAGAGGTGATATAATAAACAATCCCCCTATTACTACACACCTCTGCTCAACTCCCTGACCCCCTGTACATGTCCATCTCATCCCATAACTGATGTGTTCCCCTTTTCCTCTCATCATCTCTATTCCTAAGTCCCTCTCAACCTCTACTATCCTTGATTATTTTGTTCCTCCTTCTAAGTAGGACTGAAGCACGTGCACTTGGGTCTTTCTTCCTCTTCAGCTCTATGTGCTCGGTGAGTTGTATCATGGGTATTCCAAGCTCTTTGCCTAATATCTCCTTATCTACATACTATATTTTCTTTTGTGACTGAGTTACTTCACTCAGGATGATATCTTCTAGATCCTTCCATTTACCTAATAATTTCATGAAATCATTGATTTTAACAGCTGAGTTTACTAGCTTCATTGTGTAAATGTACCACACTCTCTGTATCCAATCATCTTCTGTTAAAGAACATCTGGGTTGTTTCCAGTTTCTGGTTATTATGAATAAGGCTGCTATGAACATAGTGGAGCCTGTGTCCATATTACATGTTGGAGCATCTTTTGGGTATATGCCCAGGAGTAGTATAGTTGGGTCCTCAGGTCCCAACTATACCAATGTCCAGTTTCTGAGGAACCTTTAGACTGATAATCAGAGAGGTTGCACCAGTTTACAACCCCACCAGGAATGGAGGAGTGTTCCTCTTCTCCACATTCTTGCTAGCTAGCATCTGCTGTCACCTGAGATTTTGATCTTAAACATTCTGACTGGTGTGAGGTAGAAACTCAGGGTTGTTTTGATTTGCATTTCCATGATGACTAAGGATGTTGAACATTTCTGTTGGTTTCTACATTTCTCTGTTATTCAGTTTTTCTCAGTTGAAAATTCTTTGTTTAGCTATCTACCCCATTTTTACTAGCATCATTTGATTCTCTGGAGCCTAACTTCTAGATTTGATTGTATAATTGAATATTATCCCTCTATCAGGTATAGGATTGTTAAAGATCTTTTCCCAATCTGTTGATTGCTGTTTGGTCCTTCTGTCAGTGTCCTTTGCCTTATAGAATCTTTGTAATTTTATGAGGTCCCATTTTTCAATTCTTGATCTTACAACATAAGACATTAGTGTTCTGTTCAGGAAGTTATCCCTTTTGCCCACATTTGAAATTTTTCCCACATTTTCTTATATTAGATTTGATATGTTTGGTTTTATATGGATATCTTTGATTCACTTGGATTTGAACTTTTTCAGGGTGATAAGAATAGATTCATTTGCATTCTTTTACGTGCTGACTATCGGTTGAATAAGCAACATTTGTTGAAAAATGCTACGTTTTTCTCACTGGATGGATTTAGATTCTTGTCAAAGACCAAGTCACCATAGGTGTATGGGTTCATTTCTGAATCTTTAATTTTATTCCACTGATCTACCTGTGTATCTCTGTACCAATACCATGCACTTTCTATCACTGTTGCTCTGTAATACACATTGAGGTCATAGATTGTGATTCCCTAATTTGTTCTTTTATTGTTAGGGGTAGTTTTTTCTCTCCTGGGTTATTATTCCAAATAAATTTCAAATAGCTCTTTCTAACCCTATGAAGTATTGAGATGGAATTTTGATGGAGATTCAGCTGAATCTGTAGATTGATTTTGGCAAGATGGCCAGTTTTACTATATTAATCGTGCCAAATCATGAGCATGGAGGATCTTTCCATCTTCTGAGGACTTCTTCAATTTCTTTCTTCAGAGACTTGAAGTTCTTGTCATACAGGTCTTTTGCTTGTTTGGTTAGATACACCCCAAGATATTTTATATTATCTATGATTTTAATGAACAGTCTTGTTTCCCTAATTTCTTTCTCAGTGCATTTATCCTTTGAATAGAGGAATGCTACTGGTTTGTTTGAGTTAATTTTTATATCCAACCACTTTGCTAAAGTTGTTTTTTAACTGTAGGAGTTCTTTGGTGCAATTTTGGGTTCACTTAAATATACTAACATGTCATCTGCAAATAGTGATATTTTGACTTCTTTCTTTCCAATTTGTATTTCTTATATAGAGCTTACAGTGCTATAAAACTTGGCCTGTGATATGAACTTGAATGTATCTTCTTTTCAGCCATGGTTTTTATTTGAATTTTGCTTGTCTTTTGCAAATTTTAATTCTCCAGCTTTCAATATAATATACTCTAGAATTCCTGTAGTATTTTGGCTCAGAAGCACTCCTGAAATATCTTTAAATGTCCAGTGATTGTCTGCCTTCATTTCCCCATTGATGGTACCATGGATACGCTTTAAACTCCCGTTGGCAGGATGAATTTTAGGCACTAGAGGAAGGAACACATTACTTTGATTTCCCTTGAGTTTGTAAGAGTTCTCATGTCTAAAATGAAAGTGATCAGAGAAGACAGAGTTGCTTGCGTCTCATTTCTTGGCAATAGATAAATTGTTTCTCTATGGTTTTCTCTTTGAATCTTATATTGGATCAGCTTTTAACTTGAAACCATTCTCTTTTGAGTAATACTTTTTCAATGTGTCACGCCTTAAGATTTATTGCCCTAATGCATCAAGAGAGTGGCAGGTAACCCTGATGATGTATAGCTTAATACATCATCAAAGCAATTTCTCACTCAGGTTACATATTACATAGAAGTGTTAGTGCTTGTATATGTGTGTGTGTGTGTGTGTGTGTGTGTGTGTGTGTGTGTGTGAGTGTATGTGTGTGTGCTGCTTAGAACCATAAACAAATAGAAGTTTTGTTAGAATGATTTAAGTATCAAATATGTTTTAAATTTTAATTAATAAAAGAGTCAGCACTGGGACCCAATAATGAATATCAACTTTTTTCTGTATAGCTACAAATTTGTTCTAAAGATTTCACTTTTAAATGTGAAATACATGCAGTTGAGAAGATAATAAAGGTTAAAGTTACATAAACCACAGATACTTTTTCTTTATAGCTAGCAGATACTCATACCCTCCCTGAATAGGAACACCTATGAAGTGTTTTGAAACAGTAGAAAAATAATGATATTTATGAATATTGCAAATTTTCTTATATGTTCACCAGTAAATCATCTCAATGCAGTTCTTCATCCAATTTAACTGTGTCCATTTTAAGTTGCTATATACAAATATATCATTATCTTCCTGTTTTTAGTGATCACATATACCCTTTTCTACACCATTTACACATGGCATTGAAATTTTTTTTACATCCAATATTTTCCTACTATGAGCATTGTTACAATTAAGATCATAAAAAATTCTTTTATTCATAAGACCATATATAATGTAATGTCCCAAATGAAGAGTTTCTGAGTAATTATTTTCTTTCACACTTTCAAATAATTATTGCTAAATTATTCAATGTGTATTATGTAGACTGTAACCCTTTATTGAGGAACAAGTATTCCCCAAGTTGTGCACAATTTGAGATCTTCAACTCAATGATTTATGTACATATAAAAAAATTACATCTATTTGGGTCTCATTTTTTTCTTTACACCAGACAGTGGATTGAGTTCTTGTTCTATCACCCATAATTTGCATTATTACCACCAAGAAGTCGGACAGCCCAACCTTAGCTTGATACCTGCTTTCCAGAACTTAATTTTTTTCAATAATTTTCCATTTAAACAATACTTTTGTATTTTCACATATAAAAAATTACACAGTATCTTTTAAAATTTGGGTAAAGGTTTAGAAAACCTTAGAGAACATTGACAAATGTTTGAAGATCAATTTGGCCTAAAGATTTTGTTTTATCTTTCAAGTAAATTATTGTGCTTTCTGAACCTACACAATGTCTAAGGTGTAGATCATGAATATCTTTTAAAGTTTATTCCTTGAAAATAATGTTTGAAGTTATAATTTTCAGTTTATGAAAGAAGTCACAATTAAAGACAATGTATAGGATAGACTAAAAATAATTGACATTACTGTAGAGTTATAGTATTTTCATTGTGTCCCTAGTTTTTATTCTAAACAATTCAGCTCTTCTCATTGATCCTTCTACTAGTTTTTACTTGACAGCTTTCATGCAGATTCTTTATTATATGTCACGGACTTGGACTTCTTTTTTGGTAGTCCAAGTCACTTGAACTGGAATTTATTTACAAACCCAAGTCCACAAGCACAGCAGATTTTATTTAATGCAGAAAATCAGTTTTTAGAGAAATTCAACAAGAAGGATATATTTTTTTCAAAAGTCTTTTTAAGGTTTTATTTTTTGGCTTATATGTAAATATTAACTTTTTTATTGGATAGTTTGTGTTTCAAAAAAAAAAAAAAAAAAAACTACTTTTTTTTTGAAACACAAACTGGATATCAAATGTTATCCCGTTTCCTGATTGTCTGCTCTCCCACAAAATACTCAGTGCCTGGTATTTCCACTGGGGAAATGCGCCTTCACTGGACCAAGGGCTTCTCCTCTCACTGATGCCAGTCAATAGGACAAAACAGCAACCAACAGATTGGAAAAAGATCTTTACTAATCTTACGTCCCACAGAACCGTAAAGTTATTTTATTTTATTTATGATTTGCACTCATGAAGCCATATTTACAAGATTTCCGTAAACCCACCTCTCATTTCTCTTCTTCCCTCCTCCTCTCAATTTACAAACTTTTCTTCTCTTTAAAGATTTATTTTATGTGTATGCACATGTGGGTATATGCACATGAATGCAAATGTTCACACAGGTCAGATTCCCCTAGGCTTATAGGTAGTTGTAAGCCTCATGTTGTAGGTAGTGGTCATTGAAGTCATGTTCTAGGAAGACTAATATTGTCTTCTGACCACTGAGCAATCTCTTTAAAAAGCAACTTTGTCTTTTCAAATTTTTATTGTTGCATATTATTTAGAAGATAAAATGTTTCTGTAAAAAATGCACTATGCTTGTGAGAGTAGAAGACCTTATCAGTGTTTGAAGTCATGGGGCTTCTGGAGATTTAGAATGAGATGAAAAGTCATTGAGAATGTGGTAGAATCATAAGACACAGTTCACCATATGATACTTTGTGTTCCTTTGTTTTTTAATAACAGTTCTTGCAATCCACAAAATAGTCAGTGGCTTTAGAATTGTTCATATTTGAATAGTTCTCTGGTTATAAACTAAACTAAGCTTAAGATTGAATGACATTGTTAGCACACAGCCACACAGCATGACTTTTGAAAATAGACATCTGTCTAGAAGTTATAATTGACACATTTGAACATTTTAAGGTTCATTCCTTTTAACACAATTGTGTCATCCTTCTGTAAAGACAATTCACAGACAAGTGATTGGCCAAATTGAGGCACTGGTAACTCAGGACTTGGGGCTCAAGCTGTAGCAATTGGCACCATCAGTAATCTGGTTGATCAAAATAAATCTCACCATTCTTATTTAATGCATATTCACATCTCTGGTGCTTTTTAAGGTTTAACTAAAATGTCATACGAGGTAGTTAATCCCACTTCTCAACTTGGAAGTATCTACAATCACATAGAAGACAAACCTCAAGGCACACTTCTAAGAGATAATTTAGACTATCTAGCTTTGGTTAATTGAGGTAGGTAGACCCACTTAACACTTGGGGTACTATTAATTGTATGGAGGGCTCAGAACTGGATATAAAGAAGAAAGGGAGTGCCAGAATTCATGTGTTTCTGCTTCCTGCCTGCGGATGTAATGAGATTAACTGCCATAAGGTTCTGTTTCGTTCACTTCAACATAATGAATGATCACGTCCCAAACTGTCTCCCAAAATAAACCCTTCATCCTTCAGGTTGCTTCTCGTCAGCTATGTTGTCACAGGAAAAATAAAAGGAACTAACGCAGTGATCTGATGAAATAAATAGTTTTTTTTTTGAAACTCATTTCATTTGTTAGTCTTAAATTTAGCTTTGAAATGTGGAAATATTAATTGGCTCTGTAGGAAGTCAGCAAATGGATCAAAGATCTTTTATAACTTCCTGAGCTCCTATGACACAGGCCATAGAGACAAAAATATTGTTCAAGAAGTCTCCTCAGACCTTAAGGACATTTTTTTTTCTTTTTTGGCTAATGGACCTGTGTATGAAACTTGTTGTCCTATACTAGTGTTTACTGACAGAATAGAATTTGTTCATTCATTCATTTATTTATTCATTCATTTATTCATTCATTCATTTGTTCATTGCCTTTAATGAAGCTTGTTTATTGTGAAAATTCATAAAAAATTAGGAGTAAATACTTTTCATATTTATTATTATTATTCTTTAATCATTTTTTAAAAAAACAGTACAGTCATTATCCCCCCTCAGTCTGTCCTTTGACTGTTCCTCATTCCATTTCTTTTTCTCCCATCTTCTAACCTCTTACCCCCAGCCCACCAAACCTCCCCACGTTCTTGGGCCTCATGTCTCTCGAGGGTTAGGTTTTTTCTTCTCTCACTGAGGCCAGAACAGGCAGTCCTCTTTAGATATCTTATTTTCTTGTTCATGAATGAACATTGCAAATAAACATTGTGCTCTATAACAATAATGGCTAATGTTTATTGAATCATTCTTATTAGCATACCAGACAGCATTTAGTCATACACATGTACTTCTTTTTACAATGTGCCTATAAGGAAAATACTATACAAATATTTTTGCCTAAGGAAAAGATAACTTTATTCAAAGTAATGTATCTCAGTCTGTGGATACTAGAAAATAGAAAAGTACACATTTAGCATCAGCAAGACACTATGTTTAGTCCTAAGGGATAAGAAGAAAAGTTGTGTAGTTAGTAGGTGACACTGTCACCATACATGACACAATCTTCCTCATGAGAAGTGGCAAGTAACTAACAAGCTGTATCATATTAATGTAGGCCATACTGTTTTAAATATTATAAGTTACAATTTGCATGTTTGTGCAATATCATATTTAATAATTTTGTGCTTTATTTCTAAACATAAGCTGTTTGAACAATTAAAGATAAAATATTATAAAATATATGTGTTGGCCCATTTGTCTTGCCACTGTGACAAATACAGGACAAAGAGAGTTCAAAGGTGAATATATTTGTTTTGAGTAACAAGTTTCTGAACTTGAAGCTGGTAGTTTGACATGGTGGAGCACTGCAACTCTCCTCATGTTGTCTAAAAAACAGAGAGAGAGAGAGAGAGAGAGAGAGAGAGAGAGAGAGAGACAGAGAGACAGAGACAGAGAGAGACATAAAGAGACAGAGAGAGACAAAAACAGAGAGACAGAGACAGAAACAGAGACAGAGAGGGAGGGAGGAAAGGAGGGAGACACAGAGAACAAGCTTCCATTTCAGGACTTTCTTTTCTCCTCTTCCATTCTATTGAGCTCCCAGTTTATTGAATGGAGTTATTCACATTTAGGACTGTTCCCCACTTAGTTAATGCCTTTACCGATATATCTGAAAGACTCCAATCAGAATGACAAGAATCCTGTCATCACAGCTTGAATTGTGTTAAAATTTCTGCTTATTACACAAAAGCAAACTGTTTAGTCACTTTTTTACCACTTTAAAAATTTTACTCTTACCTAAAAAGAATGAACAATGAAAATTGCTTTCAATTTGGCAATAACGATGGACTCTAAATGTGCTGGAAATGTCACTGCACATTTATAGTAGCTTTCTGGACCCAAGTGATGTCAGAATCACTAATGGGAGACATTTATTCAGACAGTCAATGTTTTCCCTATGTGTAAAGGAGTATGCATTGCTAAAATTGGATATAAGATGGCAACTGTCCTGCAAGGGTCACGGAGAGAATAGAAATAAATAAATTATTATAAAAACAACCATTTACTTAAAACAATTTAAGGATACATTTGGAAAGGGAAGAAAAAGATGAAAAGATGATTGGGAAAGACTATTCAGAGATCGAAGGGAGGAAAATAGTAGACTTAGAAATTTAGACAAAAAAGATGGAATTTAAATTATTAGAGATGAATTCAGGAAAAGAAATTTGGACAGTAAGAAAAAAATAGAGAAAATAATGCTTAAATTTTTACCTTTTAGCGCTTCCAGTCATGGGTACAGGCATCATAGCATCATAGTTTCTTTTTGTAAAATAGACTTGAAGAATTTTCAATGCACCCAGTATATTTGATTTTGCTCTCAAAATTATAAATTAAAAACATTTTATAACAATTAAAATAAGATGAACCTTATGAGGAAATTTTCTGGGGGCAATGGTTTCTGAGTAATCATTTTTCCCTCAAACAAAATTAGCTGTATTTTCATGCAATGACACGGAAAGCAAAAATATGAAAGAGAAATAAAACAGTGATTGGAATAGCAACACAGAAATCTAGAATCCACAGTATACTCCATCCATTCAACCACTAAGAAGCCTTTTCCATAGGATGTAATTTCTGAACCAAATCTCTTTACCTGGTGGTGACCTTAAAAGATTCTAGCCCAGCTTGTCAACTTGATGGGTAGATGACTATTCCCATAATCCTTGATGTAGGGCTTACTGCCAGCACAATGTTTTTGTGATTACCCATTGATAGTTCTAGATCAGTTCTTGTTTCTTTCCTCTAAATTCAGGTGTGACTCAACTTACCACCCTGTACCATCTTGTGGCCTTTATTCCTATACCATTCTTCTATTAAAATCCACACCTTCTGTAATTGTTCCAACCATAGTTAGCAGTAGTTTTATTCTGATACATGTTCTGACAATTACCCATGTTTCTTATTTATTTTCATCTGAGATTTCGTATCTTCTTTTACATATAGCATGTTTATTGTATAAGTTCTTTATTGCACAAAAGCAGTCCAGCCTATACACAGCAGAAACTATCACTGATAGGACATTTCCACCAGGATCGTTTGGAAGGAGAGAAGCTTCTCACTTTGAATGGTATGTAACCCATAAAGACATTGAAAAAACACCAAGAAAAGTTTACTAGATTTTGTTCAGGAATCTGATCATCAGAAGCCCAGTTATGTGTGCAATCCATCCTGAGCATGACTCTAATGCTCCCAGTCAAATTCAATGATTTTTAACCACAGTTCTTTCATTGGTTATTCTGGGAAGAGTTCTGTACTTTTCTGTGCTGGTTTAGACTTGCAAGTTTCACCTAGTTCATAGCACTCCTGACCATCATACTAAATATTTATAAAAATGTTTAATTTTAAATGAATTTAGTGCACTTGATCATTATTTGAATGTTCATTGTTCAAACAAAAAGACTGTTATATTTGGCTTATGACTCGGCAGTCAACTGTGTACTTTGCCACTTTGGGGATCAAGGATTATTTTGGCTCAAAACCCTGTCTTATACTACATTAAAAATTCAATATAATTAATAGTTAAATAGGTTTGAATTTTTCAAACTAAGAAAACGTTGGGGGTGGGCTTTTAATAAGATGTCTATGGAATTGTAGGTAGATAGAGGCATTTCATCTTCTAATGATGCATTCACTTCCTCCAAAATGAGAAAATCCAGGTGTTGATGAAGACAAAATAACGACCATGGCTGTATGTCCCTCTTATTACAATTGATTTATTATGCTTCTACAAACAGGTCTTAATTTATTCTACCTAAAATCAAATAAGCCAAAAAAAAAAAAAAAAAAAAAAAGGAATGCAAGAAGTGTAAACACACACACATGATGAATTCAAAGAAAAATATAATATATTTCTATCTAAAACAGATGGAGGATTTGGAAAAAATAATGCCATATAAATGTTAAATACTACTATAATTACTTTTACTAAAAATGGTGTATAAAGAAACGAGAAGCTTAGAGGGAAATGAAATGTCTATGTTGGCCTTCTTTCCAAAATAAAACATTTGAAAATTTGTAATATTAAGCACTCCCAGGCTTTTCTCCTCGTGTTTCATAACACATTTGTTTTTATTCTCCCACAAAGCAAGATAGTTGTTTCCAGGCAATGCTCAGGATCTTGATTTCAGGTTCACAAGGTGTATCAGATCTGCAGGGACAGAAAGAGCCATTTGACAAATTGAGCATTCCAGTTATCACAATCTTATGTGCTCTCCCTCCAACACTGCATACTTCTTCTCTGATCCCTATAGCTAGACAGGTCAGGGACAATTAAACACACTGCATTTTATCCTTATTGTAATTTAATTTTTAGCATTAAGAATGCTGAGTAGAAGAAATTGCTGTAATTTCAAAATCAGGTCTTACTGCTGCAAATGGTTTCTTCCCTGAAATATTTGATGAAAGGGCCACCATGATGTTTGACACCTAATCTATTAAAGTTTCCTTGTAGCATTCCTGACCTGAGCGAAGCTTGCTGAGCCCATTGCTAGATTCTTTCCTCAAGTGATGCCAGCCCTTAGAACAAAGAGTATTGTCATGATATCACAGTCCTGTAAAAAATCTATTGAAACTATTCACTTTAATTCACATGATTTCCCGTGTTATTGACATAGATTCTAGATTCACACCTTAGGTTTGATTAATCCTGTCCCTGAGGAAGAAGAGTCTTTGTGTATATTCATTGGCAGTATTTCTCATGCTGATGGAAGCCCTACTCCTATATAAAACTAAACACAGAAGAACAGAGAATGCATTTATAGAGGAGAACATTTACTCTGGTGCTGAGTCATAGGAAGTATAGTTGGCTAAGATTTCACATAGTGGCACTGACGTTGGCTGCATATCACCTTCAATACATGCTGGTTTATTTTTCTTATTCTCCTAGACCATTGATGGAGGCAGAGTAGCAAATTTCTCAAGAAATAATGAACTTATTATCTTCTACACACTAAAGTGCTTTTCAGATTCACACTTTTTTAGCTATAAATTTAAAGATCATAAATATCCACAGAAAATTTTAACATTAACAATACTTTGAGATTCTCAGAGTCTGTCACATAAACACAAGATCATAGAATTCTGCTCAGGGATTTCTGGTCTAAAAAAGAGAGGCAATTTTAAACACAGCATGTTTAATTTACCAAAATGCTCAAGACAGTGTACCCATGAAGGACCAAGAAAACCAGAATTAACATCTCTTGATCTAGACTATCTCAAGAGCATGTGTGAACTTGGATGAAAACTTGACAATTTAATTAATCCATCTTTATATTCTTAATTCTAATAGCATGTGATTCAATATTTATATACTAACGTTTTATGTAGTGGCCAATGGATTTTAACAGCTAGATTTCAGTTACCATTTATTTAGTTTCCTTTGTTTGTGTTCTTTTATTTTATTTGAGACATGGTACATTACTCTATAGTTCAAACCCAAGACATCAAACAAGAACAATTATTTATTTACATCAGTGATACATTGAAAGGAAAACCTAATGTATTTGTTTATACATACATTGCCTTTTTAAACACAGTGCCACATAACTGATAAATGCTCCTGCAATTACTTTTAGTAAATATATTGTAAAGAAATAAGGCAGAAGGGAAATGAAATGTTTTCTTTGTTTGGTTTCTTTCTTTTTATTCTATTTGTTTGTTTGTGAAAGGACTTCTCTGTATAGCTCTGGCTGTCCTGCTCTGTATAACAGAGTGGCCTCTAACTTGATCATCCTGCCCTCTGTCTCCACAGTCCTGGGATAAAAGGCAATCACCTCCACCATTGGCTTTGTTTGCTTGTTTGTTGTTTTTTCATAGCAATTCTATTTAAAATAGCCAGAAGCTAGAGGCAGCCCAGGTGTTCCTCAACCAAAGAAAGGATAGAAAAATTAGGATGCATTTACACAAATGGATTACTAATCAGCTATTAAAAATGAAGATTCTATGAATTTTATAGGCAAATGGATGGAACTAGAAAATAATATCCTTAGTAAGGTAAGCCAGACCCAAAAGGACATACATTGTATGTACTCACTGATAAGTAAATATTAGCAGAAAAGCTCAGAATGCCCATAAAATAACTCACAGATCAAATAAAGCTTAACAAGAAGGAAGGCCAAAGTGCTTCAATCCTTCTTAGAAGGGGAAGATAATCATGGGAGGCAGAGGGAGGAAGGGACCTGGATGGGAGAAGGGATGGTGAGGAGGAGGAGGGAAGAAGTGGTGGGGGCAGGACCAGGTATTGGAAAATTCAGGAGAGGCGTCCATAGGGTCAGAAGAATGATTAGAAATAAGATCAGGGGGAGGTGGCAAGAAGGTGGGGGATCAATAGAAAGTCCCAGATTCCAGTGATATTAGAGGTTTTCAGGATGCAGTGGGGATGACATTATCAGACACACTGAATAAGGGGGAGACCAACCCTGAAATACCGCCTCTAGTAGATAGGCATGGCCCCTAGTGGAGGTATAGGACTACCTACCTGTCTCAAAACTTTTAACCCAGAGTTGTTCCTGTCTAAAAAAATATTCAGGGTCAGAAAAATTGAGCAGAGACTCAAGGACAGGCTACTCAGAG
>NC_137978.1:12283955-12301455 GCF_963924665.1 Micromys minutus
AATTAACTGACCATTTCTCCATGTACATGTTACAACACCTCTCACATTTACTTTGTGCATAAACCAACCCTTTATGAAAGTCATAATTACCATTCTCAGTACTTTGTAAATAAGTCGCTAGCCATGGGAAAGGTGACTAAAATGCTGACATGATCTAAGCTTTAGGAATATTTGGAACAATGAGTCTGAAAAGAGGACAATCCTGTTTCATTCTCACTGATGTCTGTATCCATGGAAACTCCCTTTTAATAGCATCCACATCACACTGGAAAAACAGGTATGCTACCTTTTGAAAGTGAGCACATTAAAAGAATCTAGCCCTCTGCTAAGAAGGTCAGCTCTTGAAAGCCTTCAAGAGCTAAGATAGCTGAGGAAGCTGGAGGGCTGTAAATCCTTCCTTTCGTTGCTAAGAAGCTTGGCCCCAGAGGATCACATCGGTGCTCTCTAACACGGAGAGTGGAATGTACAGCCTTTGTTCATTGTCTATGATGTTACACTCTTGAGGACTTGTTTCCTTAGCTAAGAGAACATGCAGGAGAGGCCTATTACGTGAACCCAGAGATTAATTATGAGTAGATTCAAACTGAGAAAGACAGGCAAAAAGAAATATAGTGTGTGAAGGAAGGAGACTTCTTTGAGAGAATGTCAGTTGACAAATGCCATTGCATCAGAAATATATGTACTAGAAGAATTTTCACATAATAGCATTTTAAAACATTTTGTAATCACAGCACTTTTCACTATAATAAATATTTGTCAATGAACAATAGCTTTCCCTATAGAATTATTTAAGATAGACAATGCACAGAATAGAACAATATTGAAAGTCCCCATGTTTTTTAAGTTTTTTTTTTATTGGATAGTCTTTGTATGTACATTTAAAATGTTATATCCTCTCCACCCACTGCCATCCCTTCTCTTCCTCTCCTAGCTTCCATGTAAGTGTTCTCTCTTCCAACAACCCTCACTTACCTCAGCAACTTGGCATTCTCTCACACTGGAAAACAAGCCTTAAGTGGACCAAAGGCCACTCCTCCCATTGATGCCAGACTAAGCCATCCTCTACTACATATGCAACTGGATCCATGGGTCTCTCCATGTGTGCTCAGTGGTTAGTGAATTAGTCCCTGGGAGCTCTGGACATTTTGGGTGGTTGATAATGTTCTTTCCATAGGGTTGCAAACTTTCAGCTCCTTTAGTCCTTTCTCTAGCTCCTTCATTGGGGTCCCTGTGTTTAGTCTGATAGTTAACTGCAAGCATACTCGTCTGTATCAGTATGGCTCTGGCAGAGCCTCTGAGGAGGCATCCATATCTGACTCCTGCCAGTAAGCACTTCTTGGCATCAGCAATAGTGTGTGGGTTTATTGGCTTCATATGGTATGGATCCCCAGGTGAACCAGTCTTTGGATGAACTTTACTTCAATCTCTGCTCCACTATTTGCCCGTGAGTGTTTTGTTCTCCCTTCTAAGAATGACTGACCTTCTGACCTTCCTTCTTTTTGGGCTTCATAAGGTCTGTGAATTGTTTTGTGGGTATTCCAGGGTTTTGTAGCTAGTATCTGCTTATCAGTGAGTGCATAGCATGTGTGTTCTTTTGTGATTGAGTTACCTCACTCAGGATGATAGCTTCTAGTTCCATTCATTTGCCTAGGAATTTCATGAAATTATTGTTTTCAATAGCTGAGTAATACTCCATTGTGTGAATGTACCACAATTTCTGTATCCATTCCTCTGTTGAAGGACATCTGGGTTCTTTCCAGCTTGTGGCTATTACAAATATTACAAATGGCTACTATGGATGTAGTGGAGCATGTGACCTTTTTTATGTTGGAGCATCTTTTGAGTATATGCTCAGGAGGTGTATAGCTGTGTCCTCAGGTAGTACAATGTCTAAATTTCTGAGAAAACTCCAGACTGATTTTAAGAGTAGTTGTACTGGCTTGAAATCCCACTTACAATGAAAAAGTGTTCCTCTTTTATACACACTTTTGCCAGCATCTGCTGTCACCTGAGTTTTTGATCTTAGCCATTTTGACTGGTGTGAGGGGGAATCTCAGGGTTGTTTTCATTTGTATTTTCCTGATGACTACAGATGTTGATTATTTTTTATGTGCTTTTCAGCCATTCTGTATCCCTCAGTTGAGAATTTTTTGTTTGGTTTTTTACCCCATTTTTAATAGAATTAATTGATTCCCTGGAGTCTTAACTTTTTGACTACTTTGTACATATTGGATATTAGCCCTCTATCAGATGTAGGGATTGGTAAAGATTCTTTCCATATCTGTTGTTTGCTGTTTTGTCTTTTTGACAGTGTTCTTAGTCTTACAGAATCTTTGCAATTTCATGAGGTCCCATTTGTCAATTTTCGATCTTAGGACATAAGCCATTGGTTTTTTTTTTTTTTTTTTTTTTTCCAGAAAAATTTCCCCCGAGCCTATGTGTTCTAAGCTTTTCTCCACTTTCTCTTCTGTTAGGGTCCATGTACCTGGTTTTATGTCTTTGTTCCACTTGCACTTGAGCTTTTTACAAGGATTTAAGAATGGATTGATTTTCATTCTTCTGTGTGCTGACTGCTAGTTGAACCAGCAAAAATTTTTGAAGATGCTGTCCTTTATCCATTGAATGCTTTTAGTTCATTTGTCAATGATCAAGTGACCACATGTGTGGATTCATTTCTTAGTCTTCAATTATGTTTCACTGATATATCTGCATTTTCTTGTACCAATACCATGTGGTATTTATCACAGTTGCTCTGTAATACAACTGGAGGTCAGGGGTGATCATTCCCCTGAAAGAACTTTTATTGTTGAAAATATTTTTTGCTACCCTGGGATTTTTTTTATTATTCCAAATGATTTTGCAAATTGCTCTTTCTAACTCAATGAAGAATTGAGTTGGAATTTTGATGGGTATTGTATTGAAATGGTAGATTGCTTTTGGTGACCATTTTTACTCTGCTGATACTTCTAAACCATGAACATGGGAGCTCTTTCCATCTCCTGAGATCTTCAATTTCCTTCTTCAGAGACTTGAAGTTCTTGTCATGCAGATCTTTTACTTGCTTGGTTAGGGTCTTACCAAGGTATTTTATATTCTTTGTGACTATTGTGAAGGGTGTTAATTCTATAATTTATTTCTCAGCCTGTTTGTTTTTTGAGTAGAGGAAGGCTACTGATTGATTTGAGTTAATGTTATATCCAGCCACTTTGCTAAAGTTGTTTAAGTGCTATAGAAGTTTTCTGGTGAAATTTTTGGGATCAGTTAAGAACAATATCATATCATCTACAAATAGTGATATTTTGACTTTTCAAATTGCTCTGGCAAAAAATTTCAGAACTATATTTAATAGGTAGGGGGAGAGTGGGTAAAGTTGTCTAGCCCCTGATTTATGTGGGGTGGTTCAAGTTTTACACCACTTAGTTAGACATTGGGTACTGGTTTGCTGTATATTTCTTTTTTATGGTTAGATATGGGTCTTAAATTCCTGATCTTTCTGAAACTTTTAACATGAAGGGTTGTTGAATTTTGTCAAATGCTTTCTCACCATCTAAAGAAATGATCATGTGGATTTTTCTTTGAGTTTGTTTATATAGTGGATTATGGTGATGTACTTCCATGAATTGAACCACCCCTGCATCCCTGGGATGAAGCCTATTTGTTCATGGTGAAAGATTATTTTGATGTGATCTTAATTGTGACTTTGAAGAAAGAGTTAGGTAGTGTTCCTTCTGTTTCTATTATGTTGAATAATTTGAAGAATATTGGCCTTAGGTCTTCTACGATTATTTGATAGAATTTTACATTAAACCCTCTGGTTCTGTGCTGTTTTTATTTGTGAGACTTTTGATGACTGCTTCTATTTCTTTAGTAGCTAGGGGACTATTTAGATAGTTTATCTCATCCTGATTTAATTTCGGTATCTGATATCTGCCTAGTAATTTGTTCATTTTCTCCGTATTTTTCTACTTTATTGAGTATAGATGCTTATAGTAGGATCTGTTAATTTCTTGAATTTACTGAGTTTCTGTTCTCCTGTTTGATTTCTGATTTTGTTAATTTGTATACTCACTTTGTGCATTCTAAAGTCTGGCTAAAGGTTTATTAATCTTGTTGATTTTTTCAAAGAACCAACTCCTGGTTTTGTTAAATCTTTGTATGGTTCATGTTGTTTTTACTTGGTTTTTCTCAGCTCTGAGTTTGATTATTTACTGCTGTCTACTCCTTTTGGGTGTATCTGCTTCTTTTTGTTATAGAGCTTTCAGGTCTTCTGTCAAGCTGTTAGTGTATGCTTACTCCAGGATCTTTTTGGAGGCATTCAGAGCTATGAGTTTTTCTTCTAGCACTGCTTTCATTGTATCCCATAAGTTTAGGTATGTTGTGCTTTTATTTTCATTGAATTCTAGAAAGCTTTCTTTCTTTCTTTTTTCCTTGACCAAGTTATCATTGAGTAGAACATTGTTTAGCTTCTGCTTGTATGTGTGCTTTTTGTTGTTGTTATTATTATTGAAGACCAGCTTAGTCCATAGTGATCTGATAGGACGCATGGGAGTATTTCGGTCTTCTTGTATCTGTTGAAGCCTGTCTTGTGATTGACTATGTGGTCAGTTGTGGAGAACGTACTGTGAGGTGCTGAGAAGAAGGTGTATCATTTTGTTTTAGAATGAAATTTTCTATAGATGTCTGTTAATTCCACCTGGTTCATAGCTTCTGTTAGTTTCACCATGTCTATGTTCAGTTTCTGCTTCTATGATCTGTCCATTGATGTGAGTTGGGTGTTAAAGTCTCCCACTATTTTTCTGTGTGGTGCAATACATGCTTTGAGCTTTAGTAAAGATTTTTTTTTTATACTTATGGGTGCCCTTGTATTTAGAGCATAGATATTCATTGTTAGAGTTCATTTTGATCGATATTTCCTGTGATGAGTAAAAAGTGTCCTTACTTATCTTTTTTTGATAAATTTTAGTTGAAAATCTATTTTATTAGATTTTAGAATAGCTATTTTAGGTTGTTTTTTTGGGACTATTTGCTGGAATTTTTTTTCCTATCCTTTTACTCTGAGGTAGTGTCTTTCTTTGTCACTCTGATGAGTTTCCTATATGCAGCAAAAAGCTGGTTCCTGTTTAACATATCCAGTCTGGTTAGTCTATGTCCTTATATGGGTAATTGAGTGCACTCATGTTAAGAGATATTAAGGAAGAGTGATTGGTGTTTCCTGTTATTTTTGTTATTAGGGAAAGGATTATGTTTGTGTGACTATCTTCTTTTGGGTTTGTTGCAAAATTACTTTCTTGCTTTTCATAGGTTGTACTTTCGCTCCTTGGTTTCTTACTCTATGGTAATCGAGAGTTTTCTTGGATATAGTAACTTGGGATGGCATTTGTTTTCTCTTAGTGTCTGTATAATGTCTGTCCAGGATCTTTCATCTTTGATAGTTTCTGTTGAGAAGTCTGGTGTAATTCTGATCGGTCTGCCTTTATATGTCACTTAACCATTTTTTCTTGTTTTTCATTAGATACTCTGTACTTACATTTGGGAAGTTATCCCTTTACCTTGCCATGCTTTCATCCCCCATCCCCATTCATTTGCCTTCACAAAGACACACTCCTCCTGATCCCCTCTCTACCCCATTGCCTTGGCATTCCCCTACATTGGGAAAGCATGCCCTCTCTGGAACAAAAGCCTCTTCTCACATTGATGCCAGACACTGCTATCTTCAGCTACTAGATGAATAGGTCTCTCAAAGTGTGCACAGAGGTTGGTATTTTACTCCACAGGAGTTTTGGAGGTGTTGGTTGGTTAATAATGTTGCTATCTTCCCATGAGGTTGCAATCCTTTTCAGCTTCTTAGGTCCTTTCTTTAGCAACTTCATTGGGATCCCCAGTTCAGACAGATGGTTAACTGAAAGCTTGCTCAGCTGTATCTCTGTGATTCTAACACAGTGCCCAAGAGGGCATCTCTGTCTGGTTCCTGCCAGTAAGTAATTTTTGGGACCAGTTATAGTGCTTGAATTTGGTGACTGCATATGTGGTGGATTCCCAGGTGAGGCGGCTTCTGGGTGATCTTTTCTTCTATCCCTGTTCCTCTATTTGACCATGCATTTCCTCCCATGAGAGTTTAGTTCTTTTTTCTAAGAAGGACTGAGTCATCCCTATTTTAGCCTTCCTTCTTTTTGAGCTTCATAATGTCTGTGAATTGTTTCTTGGGTATTGGGTAGTCCAAGCTTTCTGGGGCTAGTATCTGATTATCATTGAGTGCATACCATGTATGTTCTTTTGTGACTGGTTAATCATTTTTTTCTTATCGATTTTAATATTCTTTTTTTGACATTAGATATTTTGAATATTATTTGTGGGGATGAAGTTCTTTTCTGGTCCAATGTATTTGGAGTTCTGTGGGCTACTCTTTTATGTTCATTATCATCTCTTTCTTTAGGTTAGGGAAGTTTTCTTTTA
Organism: Micromys minutus; assembly: GCF_963924665.1. Taxonomy (NCBI): domain Eukaryota; kingdom Metazoa; phylum Chordata; class Mammalia; order Rodentia; family Muridae; genus Micromys; species Micromys minutus. The sequence goes on from NC_137978.1 coordinate 12,290,409, forward strand.
TAATTTTGTTGAAGATATTTACTCGGCCTTTTATTTGGTAGTTTTTGCTCTCTTCTACTGTTTTTTTTTATCCTTAAGTTTGGTCTTCTATTTGTGTCCTGGATTTCCTGGATGTTTTGTGTTAGAAGCATTTTGAATTTTTCATTTTCATTGACTATTGTGTCAATGTTTTCTAAGGAATCTTCTTCCCCTGAGATTTTTCTTCCATCTCTTCTATTCTGTTGATGATGCTTGTTTGTGTCTATGACTCCTGATCTTTTTCTTAAGTTGTCTATCTTCATGGTTGACTCCCCTCCCCTTTTATTGTTCATATTTTTGTTTTTAGATCCTGGATCTTATTTTTTCAATTTCCTCACTTGTTTATCTGTGTTCTCCTGTATTTCTTTAAGTGATTATCCATGCATTTTTCAAGGCCCTTCTTCATCAACATTAGGCATGACTTTAAGTTCAATTCTTGTTTTGCTGGTGTTTTGGGATATCCACTACTTGTTGTGGTGGGAGAACTAAGTTCTGATGTTGACAGGTTGTCTTGGTTACTGTCACTTAGATTCTCTCACTTGCTTCTTGCCATCTTGTTATCTGTTATGCTAGTTGATATTGTTATCTCTTCCTTGAGCATGTTTCTCCTGTGGGCCTGTAGGCACCTGGGCGCTCAGGATAGAGAGTACTCCTGGGTGCCCAGCTCTCTGTGGTTAGGCTGTGAGTCTCACTGGTGTTTGGCTAACTCTAACTCTGGGCATAGATGGAGGCTGAAAGTTTCTAGCCCCAGGCAGCACTGGGATACCTGTGCTCTGAGAGTTCCCAGTGTCTCTTCTGGGATAGTTAGAGAAGAGACAGTGGGGATTCACATGTGGGCTCAGGAGGGAGAGCACTCCTTGGTGCTCAGTTCTTTGTGTGCAAGCTGTAAGTCCCAATGGTGGTGGTCCAGCTCTAAATCAATCATTAAAATATAGAACTATTTTTCTCTTACTACATAAGAACACACACAAAGAGTGGTTATGGAAAAAATTGGAGTCAGGAAATGGAAATAAAAAATTATGTAATTATATCATAATTAAAAAATAGTAAAAAAAATACAAAGAGGTACAATTTTAAGAGACAAGCACTTTGAAGAATTAGATGATAAATATATTTAGTATTCAGTAAGGTAAGTCAACATTTTATTTTTGTGCAACATAAAATAAATGACAAATATATTAATTATGTGACAAGAAAATTGATAGTTTTATGGAATAATCTTAATATTTTTAAATATTATATGCATGAATACTGAATCTCTCATTTTTCTATGTATGATTAGGGAATCCCTAGATATATGACAAAATATAATTTGATCATAAGATTGTTAAGTAATATATATTGTTAAATTAAGACTAGATTAACATCATAACAATTCTATCTATCACTTAGTTCATCAGAGCCACCCATTATGGAGATTATATATTTTTCAGGCATTTACAGGCATTTGTAATACCATAATCATCACTATACACTTATGAGTTGAGTATTGTCACAATTTTCATCTTAGTCAGGAGGCACAGCAAATCTTAGTAAGTTGCTCAGTATGAAATATCAGGTAAATAGTGGAGTTGAGATATGATGCTAAATTTGAGAATGTTCTGAAAGTGATCAAAGTCAGCAACATGCATTCTGTGTGTGATGTCCTAGGTATAGACATATGACCCTGTTTTCATTTCCCTAGCTAGTACATGGCAATATTTCATACACAAGCTGCGTTTTTTGTGATCTTTTTGAAAATCATAGTAGCGTGTTATATAGGAATGTTAAATAATTTTCCCTATTTCTATATTTGGTAAATGGCAGGACGTGGAACCAGATGAGCTTTTAATACACACTCACTCAAAATATTGCTGTTCTTTTCATAACTAACTATTGTATTTCAAAAAATTTTTTATCACTCCAAGTGATAAAGTGAAAGAAAAAAACAGTTCCTACATAAGATGTTTACCAACCACTGATAACTTTCTAAGACTTCTCTTTATTGCCCACAGTCCCTGAATTTTTTTTTTTTTTTTTTTGACTCAACTGTAGTGCCCTTTTCAGAACTCATACCCAGTTGGCAGGCTGAGATTTCTCTTTAGTTTGTCATTTAAGTCAGTTCTTTTATAAATATACTATTAAAAGTTTATTATTCATATTCTGCCTGCTGGGATAACTTTAGAAACTTCTAAACTATTTTTACTATTTCTTCTTCTTCTTCTTTTTTTTTTTTAATAAAAACGAACCTCAGCATTGTGCTTAATTTCTAGGTCAGAGAAATGCTTGCTTTCTGACTAATAGTTAAATGCTCAACTAGAGAAAATAGCATCATTTGAAACCTAGAGGCTTATGATGAGAAGTACTTGTTCTGTGCTTGCTGGAAGTTGCATGACAGGCAAATGAGTGCTAAAGTACTGTCTGGAAAATGATCCTCTTTATAATGGTGTGGCTTTGTGCTGAAAATCCTCTTTCAGCAGCTGTCACCTTGAATCTTGCCTGATGTGGTTTAGAGCCTTTGTCTTTGTCTTCGAATTAGATTTCAATAACATTAGGGATTCACTAGCTTTTAAATCTTCTTACAATTAATAAAACACTTTGAAAGAATTGTTGGAATAAACAACCATAAAATCAGGGCCCTGGAATCATTACTGAGCAAACTTTTTAGTACTTTAGGTATCTAGTTCAAATGGATATTTTCAGTCAATTTCTTGGAGCTGAATGAAGGTGGGAATTTGAAGTGCCAAGTCATCTCCGTAGCTAAGGGTGGAGAGAATAAATATATGTTCGCTTAGTGCTCAGGTAGTTCTCTCAGCTATACATAAGCCCATAAGCAAAAAGTGTACTACCCATTCCTAGGGTATGTTTTCACATAGTAGTAAAGAAAATCATTAAAATCATTATAGATGTGTGTGTGTGTGTGTGTGTGTGTGTGTGTGTGTCTACAGACTATCTTGATCCAGACAATGTCTCACTGACAATCTCTTACAATATTGTAAGAAGGACTGATCTAAGAAGAACTGATGCATCCACTTTTTGGTCTTCCTGTTTTTGAGCTTCATATGATCTGTGACTTGTTTCTTGGGTAATCAGAGCTTCTGGGAGTAGTATCCAATTATCAGTGACTGCATATTATGTCTGTTCTTTTGTGACTGGTTACCTCACTCAGGATGACATTCTCTAGATACATCCATTTCCCTAGGATTTTCATAAAGTCATTGTTTCTAGTAGCTGAGTAGTACTCCATTGTGTAAATATACCAGAATTTTAGTATCCATTCATCTACTGAAGAACATCTGGTTTCTTTTCAGCTTCTGGCTATTTTAAATAAGGCTGCTATGAACATGGTGGAGCATGTGTTCTTATTGTATGTTGGAGCATCTCTGGGGTATATGCCCAGAAGTGGAATACCTGGGTCTTCAGGTAGGACTATGCCCAATTTTCTGCAAACTCATCTGGAATAACAAAAATACTAGAATATCAAAATCTATTCTCAACAACAAGAAAACTTCTGCGGAAATTACCATCTCTGACCTCAAGCTATATTACAAAACAATTGTGTTAAAAACCACATGGTACTGGTACAGAGATAGGCAGGCAGTAAAATGGAACAGAATAGAAGATTCAGAAATGAACTCTCACACCTATGGTCACTTGATTTTTGACAAAGGAGTTGAAAACATTCAATGGAAAGGGACAGTCTCTTCAACAAATTGTGTTGGTCCAACTGGCATTAAGCATGCAGAAGAATGAAAATAAACCCTATCTTTTCTCCTTATACAAAGCTCAAGTGCAAGTGGATCAAAGATCTCCACATTAAACCAGGTACACTGAAACTATTAGAAGAGAAAATAGGGAAAACCTTAGAGCATATAGGCACAGGGGAAAATTTCCTGAACAAAACAGCAATGGCTTGCGTTCTAAGATCAAGGATTGAGAAATGAAACTTAATGAGGCTGCAAATTTTCTGTGAGGCTAAGACATTGTCAAGAAAAGAAAACAGCAGCCAACAGATTGGGAAAAGATCTTTACCAACTCCATATCAGACAGAGGTCTAATATCCAATATATACAAAGAACTCAAGAAGTTAGACTCCAGAGAATAAAACAATCCTATTAAAAAATGGGGTACAGAGCTAAACAAAGAATTCTTAGTTGAGGAATATCAAATGGCTGAGAAGCATCTAAGGAAATGCTCCACAACCCTAGTCATCAGAGGAATACAAATCAAAACAACCCTGAGATTCCCCCTCATACCAGTCACAATGGCTAAGATCAAAAACTCAGATGACAGCAGGTGCTGGTGAGGATGTGGAGAAAGAGGAACACTCCCCACTGTTGGCGTTGTAAGCTCATACAACCACTCTGGAAATCAGACTGGCAATTTGTTTGAATCTTCTGGATCTTTCTTAGTCTCTGGCTTCAGCTGCCTCTGCTGACCTGCACTGAACAGCATGAACTCCCAAAGGAACTCAACTCCAGTTCACTCTCTGCACTGCCTCCCAGATCACCAGCAGAAGTGATGGAACTGTCAGAACAGATGAACTGCTCTCCCTCCCTGCTCTGCTCTGAAGTAGCTTTTCTCCTGAGCTTCGTCATATTTGACTGATTCTGTCAACTGTTTCTGCGATTTGTCACATTGTCTGTCCTAGACATCATTGTTTGGGATTAAAGGTGTATGGAAAATAGTTCCATCCAGAAGGATGAAAGGTGTGCTCTAAGGGCACATTTGTAGTGCAGCCAGATTACAAGGACTTAGAAGGTCTTTGGATGTCATTAGAGCAGCCATGCTGGTAGATTAAAATTTCTCTACAGTTCTCCCTCATGGAAAACCAGCAGTTGTTGATTTTGGGGCACATTATCTCTAGAGTTATAAAAACTAACCATGTGTCAAATGATATAGCAAATGCTGGGAATCAACATCTACAAGGTTGTGATGGTGAAAGAAAAACAGGAAGCACTGCACGCCGCCATATTTGTTCCACTCTCATTCTAGATGTTTTTCCCAACAAGAGCCAGAAAAATTGCTGGTTTTCTGAAATGTGCTCCTAATAGACAATCAAGTTGTTTTTGGAATTCTCATACAAAAGGTAAAATATTATAAAAATAGATTTAATCGTTTGTTGTTAGTTATTTAGTTTTTTTTTTTCCTACGTGGTAACTGACTTATACCATTTACTTAAAATGAAAATTTGCTTTGATTAATTGTGATTAGCTCGACTAGTTATTTTTTTTAGTCAGGGTTTCTATTTCTGCACAAAACATCATGACTAAGAAGCAAGCTGGGGAGGAAAGGGTTTATTCAGCTTACACTTTCCACACTGCTGTTCATCACCAAAGGAAGTCAGGACTGTGACTCAAGCAGGTCAGGAAGCAGGAGCTGATGCAGAGGCCATAAAGGGATGTTACCTATTGGATTGCTTCCCCTGGCTTGCTCAGCTTGCTTTCTTATAGGACCCAGGTCTACCAGCCCAGGGATGGCACCACCCACAATGGGCTGGGCTCTCCACCCTTGATCTCTAATTTAAAAAAGGCCTTCCTGCTGGATCTCATGGAGGAACCTCTTCAACTGAGGCTCCTTTCTTGTGGATTAACTCCAGCCTGTGTCAAGTTGCCATACAAAACCAGCCAGTACAGTTATCCTCACATTTGACAATAAGATTACTCGATAGCTTCTCCTTTGTTTATGTCTTCAGTTTGATGTACAGCAAAGTGGTTTCAGTTTTCCATTCTGTTTTCTATGATTGCAATGTGGTCTACCCCTTATTAGAAGCCAAACAATTTTATTCTGTGTAATGGAAACTATTACTGCTGATAGTTTCCTTTGTTTTTTGATCTTTATCATTAAATGAAACCTAAACTTCCTTACTCTATTGAAAAAAATAATAAGTACACACTTGGTTACTGCATGGTTGACTTTCAGTTAATAGAATGGATAAATTTAGCAAGGTTAGCTGAAATATTTGCCAGTGATTCTCATTATAAATCAGAAACTTATTCACATGCTGAGGTAGTAGTATACCAAATTCACTTCAGTTCAAACAAGTGAATATTTACTGTGCACTAGGTAAGGTATGAAGTAATGTGTGGCATACACAGAAGTAAAAGGACATTGCCATTGCTTTTCAGCACTCAGAAGTTAACCCTAGTATGATTACTTAGCAGAAAAATAAAGAGGAATAAAAGTGTCTTCTCTCTCTCTCTCTCTCTCTCTCTCTCTCTCTCTAGCTCTCTCTCTCTCTCTCCTACACACACACACACACACACACACACACACACACACACACACACACACACACATTATAGACCATAGGAATTGAGATGAAGGAATATTGTGCCCTAATTTAGGAAAGCAAGCACAATTTAGTGGATCTTTGGGAGAGCAGGGAAGGCAGTCCAGCTAAAATAAGCTTTATAAAGAACTCTCCACTCACTGATTTTTTTTTCTGTCTTAAAGACTTAGACAAAAGCTCAATAAAAAGCATATGAAAGGCCAGACACAATGCCTTGATCTCAAAGAGCAGAAGTATTATTATCCGATATGCTCCTCCTGGCCTATTCACTAACATTTATGTGGGAGCTCTCACTCTGGTAGTAATAACCAAAGGTATGAACTACTCTCAGACCCAGAACTGTTTTTATGGCCTCTCATGCAGCCAGGAAAACATTGTCCTGGTAAAGGTATCCTCCTTTAACATCTCTTAATAAAACTATGCTTATTATGAGGCTGGTGGATTTCTGAAGACACCTGTTTAGTACCACTCTAAGTTCATCCTAGACATTGGCAAAGATTGGTTCTGGGACCTATGAATAGAAAAAAGCCACTATGAAAGGAGTACCATATAACTTTGAGTATTGGCTTCCCCAAATGAAAGCATATGAGAACAAAAAAATTTTAGAGACACCAATATCTCAATAAATGCTCCTTTATACCACTTAATTATTCTTTTGATAGCTACATATGTTATATTTCATATAGACCTTGTAGAATTTGTATGAAAAGGAATGCCTGCTTTTTGAGCAAGTGATGAAGTAAATGTAGTATTTTAGTTTGCTTTCTGTTGCTGTGATAAATATCATAGTCAAATGCAATCTGGCAAGACTAAATGTATTTAGCTTATCCTTCTTTGCCATAGTGTATCACTGAGGAAATGCAAAGTAGAAACTCAAGTTAGGATCCAAGCAGTAATAACTGAAGCAGAAACCATTGAAGAGTACTCCTTTCTAACTTCCTGTCTCCATGCCTTTTGTTCAGCTAACTTACAGAGTTCTAGGCCACTGCCTAAGGAGTATATTAAACAAAGTAACCTGGACCCTACTATATCAATTAGGATTTTAAAAGAAAATTACTCATAAACAGTGCCAACAGGCTCACTTTTGGGGGTAAATCCTTTAGATGAAGTTCCTTCTTCCCAGGTATGCTAAACTGGCAACCTATATTTATATCATCATGATCTACTTGCCTACCTTCATCTCTCTTAGGAAGGATTTTGCTAACACCTGTTGGTCTGTAAGGTACCTCACTACAGACTGCCACTGACTCAGACAAATTGTTGACACAGGGGTCTGTCTCAGGCTGAGACAGCTCATGACTATCTAAAAAAGTCAGTGCTTTCACCTCAACTCTGTCAGGTAGGACGAATTATCCTTGAGTAAATCACTAGATCTTGAGGTCCATGAATACATTCATCATTAAGATGCTACCTGAGCTCCTGAAGCATGTAAAACCGTTTCTGTTCAGCAAGAGGCCATCTGATCCTGTGCAAAATGACTGTGGGGGCCTTGACAGGTGCTATTAAAGAGCTGCTGTTCCATGATCTTCTGATGTGGCACTTCTGAAAATGGGAAATTTAATTCAGAAACAGGTTGTATGTACAGTGGTTAGTTTATTAATGGAGTCTCTGGTGGGGCAGTTGTTAGACACAGTCTACTCCAGAGTCTTAAGGTCATTGATAATTTATCTCACTATCCAAGACCATGGGTATCCATCTTTGATGCAAATTCTTTAATAATATCATGCTGGAAACAGATGAAGTAGGTAAGATTGAAAGCTTCTGGTTGCTTTTAGGAGAACCCAGTGTTTTTGATAAAATAATCATCCTGCCCAGAATACTCTGAACCCTTTGGTAAAAGAACATGGTGAAGTAAAATATGGCAACTTTTCATGACCAGAGTAATAAAATGTGAAATTATAAAATACTTATATAAGAACATAACTCTATATATTCAAAAGAAACAACAATAAAAACAAGTGTTAACAGATAAGTTCTTTGAGAAATGAACTACTTACTATGTTTTATCGTCACAAATGCAAAGCTTGCAAAGCTTAATGAAATGTTTAACATTTTTATCTCTTATACTCACATACAAAATAATGAGAGACAGATGAGGCCAATATGTAGGTTACTTACTCAAGAGTGAATTCAATTAGGATAAAACAGGAGTTATATATGTAGAGATACTGGACATAAAATCCACTGATTCTTCCCTGTCCTAAATGGCTGACTAGATAGTTATATTTAAGTAAATACATGTTTGGGAATAAATGCAGGCCTTTATGAAAATAATAAAATAAACTTGAAACTGTTAGAATTATGGAATACATATTTCCATTTTTTTGTTTGTCTCAGGTTAGCATTTGGATTTCCTGTATACCTTGTCTTGAAAGTGCTGTTTCTAAAGGCCTCCAAAGAAAGTTTCCTCCCCTAGGGCACCTAAAGCAAGTAAGCATTATCTATAACACCCAAGTCCTTATATGTGCAACATCATACAATTTGTCCATTACCTATGCCCAACTTCCAGTGTCACAAGGCATTTCAGAGTTTCTTAAACATTCCCTGCATGTATGGACTGTTGAAATAGCAGCTGCATAGGATTTTTAAAGGTAATAATGAGTAGGAAAAAAAAGATGAACAGATTTAGTATAAGCATAAGTAATTTCTCTGAACATTCTTGAGCCCTGCCTGGTTAGTTAGCGTCTTAGAGACTGAGGACCATTATGAGGAGAAACCATCAGGAGGGTTATTTGAATGATGACAAAGAAACAAAGATACACACAATATAATTGTTGTTGGAGGGGGAACAAATGAAGCAAACCGAATGAAATACAGTAATAAGTTCTCGTGATTCTAACACAATGAAGTGTTGCAATGCAATGAAGGCACTGTACAGAGCAATACATACCCCGTGTCTGTTCCAGAAAAGCAAACAATGCCTTCCGTCAAAGGCAAACAAGTAAATGATTTGTTAAACGTTTCCCAAGAGAAGGTACACATTACAACACTCAAGAAGAAGCATGCTACAACTTTCTGAGGGAGAAAATAAATATATGAGTTATTACCATGTTTCAGCAATTCGGAAAACCATGACTTTTGGTTCAATAAAAGATGTAGGATTTTTTTTAAATGACTTTATTTTACAAAACAAAGATAAATGTACAGATTTTAAACATTTTTTTTTGCTTAAAATTATACATTTTTGTCAGTACTGTTTTTTCAGATATTAAAATAATTTTTACATAAAACTCTGTGAATATATTTTTTAGTCAGTACTTGATTTTTTCAAGGGCTTGACAGTATGCATTGAAAACCTACTAGTTACAATGAGCGTAAAGTACATGCAAAACACAACGCAACATGGAAATAGTCAAAGTCTTCTTGTTTTGTAAATATATATATATATATATATATATATATATATATATATATATTGTTTTCTTTATTTATTGGACTTCATACAGACTGTGAGTTGTTTCTGGGGAGAGTGCAAGCCTCTGGGGTTAGCATCCCAATATCAGTGACTGCATATTATGTCTGTTCTTTTGTGACTGGGATATCTCACTCAGGATGATATTCTCTAGATGCAGCCATTTTCTTAAGAATTTGGTTAAGTCATTGTTTCTGGTGGCTGAGTAGTATTCCATTGTGTATATGTACCACAATTTTTGTATCCATTCATCTTCTGAAGGATATCTGGGTTCTTTCCATCTTCTGGCTATTATAAATAGAGCTGCTATGAACATTGTGGTACATATATCTTTGTTGTGTATTAAAGTGTCTCTGGGGTATATGCCCAGAAGTGGAATAGCTGGGTCTTCAGGTAGTACTATATCCATTTTTCTAAGGTATCGCCAGACTGATTTCCAGAGTGGTTTTATTAGTTTGCAACCCCACCAACAGTGGGCAAGTGTTCCTCTTTCTCTGCAGCCTCGCCAGCATCTGCTGTCATCTGAGTTTTGGATCTTGGCCAATCTGACTGGTGTGAGGTGGAATCTTAGGGTTGTTTTGATTTGCATTTCCCTGATGGCTAAGGATGTGGAGCACTTCCTCAGATGTTTCTCGGCCATTCAGTGTTCCTCAACTGAGAACGTTTTGTTTAGCTCTGTACCCAATTTTTTAATAGGGTTATTTGATTCTCTGGTGTCTAGCTTTTTGAGTTCCTTGTATACTTTGGATATTAGGCCTCTATCTGATGTGGTGTTGGTAAAGATCTTTTCCCAATCTGTTGGTTGCCCTTTTGTTTTCTTGACAATTTCCTTAGTCTTACAGAAACTTTGCAATCTCATTAAGTCCCATTTGTTTATCTTTGACCTTAGAGCTTGAGCCATTGGTGTTTTGTTCAGGAAATTTTCTCCTGTGCCTATGTGTTCTAAGGTTTTCCCTACTTTCTCATCTAATAATTTCAGTGTATCTGGTTTCATGTGGAGATCTTTGATCCACTTACACTTGAGCTTTGTACAAGGAGATAAGAAAGGGTCTATTTTCATTCTTTTGCATGCTGAGTGCCAGTTGGACCAGCACCATTTGTTGAATAGGCTGTCCTTTTTCCATTGAATATTTACTGCTCCTTTTTCAAAAATCAGGTGACCATATACATGAGGGCTCATTTCTGGATCTTCTATTCTATTCCATTGATCCACATGCCTATTTCTGTACCAGTACCATGCAGTTTTCAACACAATTGCCTTGTAATATAGCTTGAGGTCAGGGATAGTGATTCCCGCAGATGTTTTTTTGTTGTTGAGGATGAATTTCACTATTCTAGGTGTTTTG